>NW_020175017.1:3714470-3783402 GCF_003031525.2 Neophocaena asiaeorientalis asiaeorientalis
AAGTGCGAGAGTGGTATGGACATATATACAATACCAAATGTGAAATAGATAGCTAGTGGGAAGCAGCCGCAAAGCACAGGGAGATCAGCTTGGTGGTTTGTGACCACCTAGATGGGTGGGATAGGGAGGGTGGGAGGGAGGGAGACGCAAGAGGGAAGAGATATGGGAATACATGTATATGTATAACTGATTCACTTTGTTTTAAAGCAGAAACTAACACAGCATTGTAAAGCAATTATACTTCAATAAAGATGTTAGAAAAAAAAAACATTATTGCAGATCTCTTTGTGTAAGTTAACGTCTAAAGCTTCAATAACATGGTCATTTAAGGCACATACAGAGTTAAGAAACAATCTAGTATACCAGACCCATTTACATAACAGTTTTCTACTGGTTCCATAGATAGTGAAAATTTCCTATTATACTCACGCTGGTCTTTATTACATGCCTTTTTATGAACACAGTCATTTCATAGTCCATTTGGTTTGATTCTTGTCAGGAGACCAATAACAATTGGCTCTTTATTCCCAGAAACATCTCCATCCTTAATTCAAATGAAGAGCTCATGTTCCCAAGTACTTAGAGCAAAATTATTGGAGATACAGGAGCTTGTGGTTTCAACTTCTTACTGTGAGACCTTAGAAAATATTTTATTGAGTTGTGCTTCAATCACTACAGTTTTTAAAATCAAAATGTGAGTGATGAAAGAAATAAAAATAAAACCCTAGATTATATTCAGGTGCCAAAGCTGAATTTTGAAAATCAGAAAACGCCATAAGTGCAAATACTCTATACTTACACTATATTTACATACTCCCTTACAGACTACAATTTTGCCTCCCTAAAGAGTCTATACCTACTTGGTGGCTAACTTTCCTCCTTGCTCCTGACCCCTCATGATAATAATTTACTAAAACTTAGGAAATTCCCTCAGTTTTTCCCATCCATACTTCCAGACTCATCTTGTTTTTTTCTCCTTGTTGAATACTGAGAATAACTTAGGGAATAAATGCCTATGGTCTGCCCCTACTTTACACTCTTTCCAGTGCTTTAATATATCCATAATGTTAATATTTATATCCACAGGGTATTCCCTGTCTATGGATTTCATATTTCATTCTGTGCTAATATGCAGATAGTTTATCTTCTTTCCCATTATGTGAAACCTGGAATCACTATCTCGACATACATCCGTGGCTACTCTAAAAATCTACATTTAACTTGGCTCACAGAGTTTAAAAGAAGTGTAGACTCCCCCATCCCAAGCTTACCCTCTGCCTTAGATAATTTCAACAAGTTATAAAAGAATGAAAAGGGATGACTATGAATTCTCAAATCAACGGTTTAAAGGCAGCCAATAAAATCTATAAAAATGCATCAGGATTCTATGCCACAGAACTGCGGACTAGAAATCACAAATAAATGTGCTTGCCTTTGTCATAGTTTTACGGGCTTTCAACATCTTATCTGGAATCACGTTACTCTACCCAATGAAGTGCTGAGATACCCCCAATCTTTCTCAAAGTGGCTTTCTGCCCCATTCCACTAAATCCATATGAATGTCCATTCAATCTTTCTATCTGGTGGGACTGTCTGAGCTGAGATCTTTTATGAGACCCTTAGAAAAGAAAAACAAGCTACCCTTCCTTGAAAGTTAACAATTCAGGCGTTTCACTGTATTTTCATTTGAGAAAAGTGCAGCAAAACTGCTCAGGCCTGGGGGACACGAATAATATCTCATATCTCTTTGATGTCCTAACAGAATGTAATACCATGCCAGCATGCAGTGTTCACTCAAAAATACTAGTGGCGTACAAACTACTCGATAGCATAAATCTAAACTATGTGGCATTTCGTTATTGCCATGGTCTCTAATGCCTCCTGTGTTGTGGTGGCCAGAGCCCCTCCATGCCACAGAGGGAAAAAAATCAGTTAAAAAATGAAACAATTATTTACATTTTAAATTTCATATCAGGAATGCACATTTAAGATAAATCATAAATGGGTTCAGAATTTTTCTTTAACAGATTAAAAATTTTTCATTCCTTTCCACATAGACGTGCACACACCTACACAACATAGGCTGACAAAAATGTAAGCAGACAGCTCTAGCAGAAAGTAAAACAAATCATCTCCCATGATACAACATCCTCAATAATTTCTATTTTGAGAGACTTTATATAAAAGCTAGATGTCTTGTACAAGTTCATCTTGTCTGTAAGGATTCTGTGATGTATTTTATTTTTACAGTGTTTTTGAATGTCTACTCAATATATTATTGTGTTAGGATGTCAATCACAAAGGAACAAAGTTAATATAACAATGTATGGGAAACTCTGGCATGTTGAAAGTCAAGGGTCTGGCATTGAAAAACTTTTGCCCTTGTAGAAAACAATTTTTTACTGGGTCTAAACCATTCAGTTAAAATTTGTCACCAGTTAGCCTGACTACACAATAATTTTCTACATGCACACTCTTTCACACCCACTCCTGCCATTACCCCTCTTTTTATCTGCATAGTTTACCAATATAAAGAAATTGCCTAATTCAAGTACAATAACACATTTATTATTTCCTTATATGGTACCTCACATTGTTACGCTTCAATTATCTTATTGAAAATATGATGAACACTCACAACTACATCATTAATAAATTCTATTAAAGTTGCAGCTACCTATACTGTGTGGTTTTGGTGAGATCTGGTTTCCTAATGCCACTCTGGTCATAGGCAGATTTTGCCCTTAGCTCACTCAACACTTAGTCAATGCCCTTGCCTTTGTCTTGTAATTCTAGTACATAAAATGCAATTATAGATAAAATCCCTCTTGAGACTAGTTTTTCATTGTCTTTCCAAAGTAAATTTCCTTTATGCATTAAATCATATCCCAGGACATTCCACAACACCAGCTGCCACTTGGATTCTTGCTCTCTCTGTATCAAAGTGGTCAATTTATATTCTTACCCTAATACTTCTGAGTTCTAGTCAATTTCCCTCATATATTTATAGTTACCATTTAAAAAAAAATAGGGTTCTTGATGTGTTCAAAGGTAATCAATAATTTACTTTAAGTAAAAATTTGAATAAAATAGATTTGGAAAATGAATAAATTGTAGACTATTTTTGGTATCCTAAACTTTCAACATTTAAAAAAGTATTTTTCCCCTCTATGTATTGCTGCTATCAATTCTGTGGCTTTTGGCTATAATGGTGTGTTGATTTTCATCTAATCCCTATAACAACTATTTTATCTTTCTTGTTATAAGCCATATAGCCTTTGAATTTTTAGTTATCATTGCATATTATGGGCCTCACTCAATACTCCCAAATGACACTTTACTTTGTTTGTGGTGCATTTGTTTTTCCCCTCAGTAAAATAATTATTTTAACAGAAACAGGTGGATCAAAATTGTGATCTTTATCTTTTGTATTAAAATTATATTTAAATCTTCTGCAGGTAAAAGAGCTATGGTACAAATTTCAAAAATCTAGTTAGCTTTAGTTTCTAAATGTTATCACATTTTTAAAAGCTTCTAAAATCTTTCCCCCTTCTCTTTTCCTCTCTCCCTCTCTCCTTCTTTTCATCCCCTCCTTCCTTCTTCCTGCCAATAAATATTTACTGAACACTTATTTTGTACCAATAACACAGTAGATACTGATGTTATGGCTGGAATTAAGACAAGCACCCTCACTGGCCTTACAAGCTACTGAAATATGTTGACATATTTTAAGTGTTAGGGTATAATTTTGGAATGCTTTGTAATTTCTTATAAATCCATTAGCTTAAACTAAAGCTAAATGTATCATAAGAGATTAAAATCCCAATCAGATCATGTTGGAATTCTACTTTTTTTTTTTAAGTTGTGGGTGGTTCTTTATTTTTTCCCAGTAATCTCTGTCTCTGTTAGTCATTCTGAGTTGGCTGCCATTTCCTTTCAGTCTCTGTCATCTTTTTGGTACAGCAGGGTTTCTGATCCAATTTTTTTCAGTTTTTTTTTTTTAAGAAGATGTTGGGGGTAGGAGTTTATTAATTAATTAATTAATTTTTGCTGTGTTGGGTCTTCGTTTCTGTGCAAGGACTTTCTCTATTTGTGGCAAGCGGGGGCCACTCTTCATCGCGGTGTGCGGGCCTCTCACTATCGCGGCCTCTCTTGTTGCGGAGCGCAGGCTCAGTAGTTGTGGCTCACAGGCCTAGTTGCTCTGCGGCATGTGGGATCTTCCCAGACCAGGGCTCGAACCCGTGTCCCCTGCAATAGCAGGCAGATTCTCAACCACTGTGCCACCAGGGAAGCCCCAGTTTTACTGAGAAATAATTGACACAGATCATGTAAAAGCCTAGGGCATACAGCATGATGGTTTTACTTGCATATTTTGTGAAATGATTATCACTGTAGGTTCAGCTAAAAACAATCATCTCATACAGATACAATAAAAAGAAAAGGAAGAAGAATAAAGAAAAAAATTTTTTTCCTTGTTATCCTTTTTAGGGTCTACTCTCTTAACAACTTTCCTACATATCATGCAGCAGTGTTATGATGTTATCGAGTCATCATGTTGTACAGTACATCTCTAGTATTTGTCCTGTAATGGGAAGTTTGTAACTTTTGATCACCTTCCTCCAGTTCCCCCTCCCCCAACCCCTGGCTCTGGTAATAAGTTTGGCTTTTTTTTTGCTATGAGTTTTGTTGTTGTTTTCTAGATAGAATTCTATTTCTTATATACACCTGATGTTTTGGATCTACATTATTTGGAGGGGATCCACATACACTGATGGGCTTACTCTTCTGATATTTAAAGGTGGATGTCTGAGTAATTATCATGAGAATAAATCTGGATAAATAAGACACAAAAAATATAACTGTCACCTCTATCTTTCCTATGAAAGAAATTCATCTGAGCCCTAAAGGTCCCTGAGATCCAGGGTCAGCATATACAATAGTTACAAGGGTGAGTGGAGTGTGCAAGGCTATGTCTCTCCACCTGCAGGATGAGGCACATATTGTTTCATACAAAAATGATATCAGATGGCCCAGCCTTGCTCCTAAGAGCCTATAACTTCCAAGAAAGGGACTCCTTTTATTTGCTCTCCGGTAACCTGCAGGCTAATGGTGTCCTTGGTTATATCTCTGAAAGTTTATCTTCCTTTCTTCAACTCGCAAATCAACCGTAACTGCCATCTTAAGGTTTTCTTTACAACAGTAAAAATGGAATGACTATGTGCTTCTTTTCTCTCTGCAAAGGCTGGAAGCCAGAAGAAAGGCAGGGGCTCAAAATATTGTGGATTGTTTTGGCAGGCCAAGCAGCCAGCTGTTAACTGGAGTTCCATAGGACTAGCCAGGGATGTCAGTAGTTGACTCTGGCATCTATGTTATGAATGACATCTTGGGATAAAATCCCCCTTCTAGTTTCTTGGCAGCTTAAGAATCTCAGATGGAGATAAAAACATGGCTCTCAATGCCTCGATGAGTGGCTGGAATATTTTGGACCTGCTTGAGCCAGTATGAGATTTGTGTACATTTCTGATTTTCAACCCAGTTTTGAATTGATATTCAACACCCAAGAAGTAGAGACTTACAATGAAAAACATCTTTAATTGGTTCAAAGCTTCAAAGTTCCATTACTGTGAAGAAAGAATACCTGTACAGGTTTTTCTGATCTTTCATCTGCTCATGATTGCTTTTCCTAATCAAAAGTAGCAAGGTAGAGTCTTTCTTATTTGCTGTTTGAAATACAGTAATAATCTTTGTAGACAAGCAGAAGGAAATTATTCTTTTCACTAGCAATAGCTGTTTAAATTTCAAAGATAGCAATAGCTGTTTAAATTTCAAAGATTATATTAAAAGGTGTGTCCTCATTCTGTTTACAGTATTCGAATCCTTTCCAGTAGCAGCTTGGATATTATATCACAGTGGGTTTTTGTTTTTAGAAAAAAGCAGAAATGTAGACTCAGGATGCTCAGTGTGTAAGACGGGGAAACAATGATTGCTATTAGGACATGTCTGAAAATGGGGCAGGAGATGAATAGGTGAATTAAGCCACCATATGCCCAGCCAATTAAGTTAAATCCTGTCACATTAGAAAATGCTAATGTGATTTAAATAGGAAATGTTTTGCCTAAGAACACAAAGAAATGAAAATAGACATCAATCATATATTGCTGACTAGTTACAGCCTAAATGCTTTACAACTATGGAATAAAAACATTATTTTAGGAAAAGCAAACTAATTCACAATTACTTCAGAAAATTTCTTCTTACATCGAGGCCTTGTTGAAAACCTCACCTACCCACCCACGCACACACATATACATACATGTGTGTGTTATATATATATGTGTGTATATATACACATGTGTATATATGTATATGATTACTAGTAAATACTTCATTACTAACGTACAAAGTCCCCAGAAGGAATAGACAATGTGTTTGGAAAAACCATGATAAAATGAAGAGTGCCTTCTACAATATTCTGCATTTGTAGTTGAAATTGTATATCTGAAGGAAAACAGTTAAAGGATGATTTTTTTTGGTCTGGAAAACTCTGTAGATCTTCCCTTACATCAGTTTTATGAGGAAAACAGCATTTAAAGATTTTAAAATATTTGTTGTTTCACTCGACGGGATTCTGTGGGAGTAATTACATAGCCATATGGTGATGGCTTAAGAAATTACATTTTGTCTGTAATGTCTGAGATTCTATTTTTAGTCTCAGTTTGCTTGACTTCAATTATTACATTACATACATTTTAAATAACAATTTGTTGAGCACTTATTATTTTAGGCATTGTGCTAAGGAATTTATAACATTGTCTTATTTCAACCTCACAACAATCCTGTCGTGTACTATGAGTATCTTACTTGACAGATGGTAAAATAATCTTAAAAAGTTATATAATCAGCCCAAAGCTATACAGCTAGCTCTCTAATGCCTTAATTAACTCCTAATCCCATGCCATTGAAAAATTACTGTATATATATATTCCTCATAATTTTCATTCATTCTCAAAATTTTCTGGTAATAAGTAGACAAATATCACTGAGGTTTTATTTACATGAAAGACAGCTAGGTCCACTACAAGGCTTACTCTCATGACCGATGACTGCTGTGTAGAAGTAAGATGACTTATGCCTTGTTTGTTTATTTAGGAATGAGAAGTATAGGACCTACATATGTCTGGAATAGAGCAAACTGAGAGCAAACAACTTAGTAATGTCTTTGTTTAATAATCTGCACTGTCAACTGTTCAGTGAGGACTGCGTAGCCACAATAGCCAGTGATGAGGAAAGGGAGATGGAAATGCAGGGATCCATTTTGAGATCACATCCTTCCAATTGGTCATCATCAACCCGCTCTCCTCTCCTGGATTACCCTCTATCCACACTTGATTCAGTGCAAAACAAATACCCTCTGACCAGCTATACTTACAGTAGAATTAATAGAGGGCAGATTCATAACCCCAATTAACATTGGCTTAAGTGTCAGCCTGACTAATAAAAGATAAATAATCTAAAGTGCTAACTTAAAATATGAAGCAATACATTTTTATGTTTTATTTTTATATGATGTATCACAATTTTTATGTTTTATTTTGTTATATGAGACTTCTAAATATCATAATAGTATGTTATTAATTTTCAATGAGTTTCAAACTAGTGTTGAAACATCTTTAGTCAGTCAAGATGATGCTCCAAGATTTATTACCCATTCTTGTATATAAATAATGTCCATATCTATTTTAACATGAGCTAAAGGTGTTTACAGTTTGGAAGAAAGCCCCAATCTTTGGAGGCAGACAGAAAATTACCCTTTTCTTTAGCAATTTTATGTATATTTGATGTTTACATTAGTCATTTTTTATATATTATCTTCTCTCCCAGATTAAAGATACATCATATTTGACAGTTTTCATTAATCTCCCTCAAATTTCATTATGACTGCAGAATTCTAATGAAGGTGTATATTCACTTCTCTCTTCCGATAACCTAAAAAATGTCATTTCATTTTTGGATATAAAATAGGGAAAATTTACTTTCCGGGTTAGTAAATATCCTGACCTAGATATTAAACCTTCTGAAGTACATAGGATAAGAAACAAAGTGAAAAGTTGTCCCTAGGGATGTTTATACTCGATGATAAGATTTCATTAGAATGACTGGCAAGTTTCAGCAATTTTCTAGACATACGCCAAAAAGACTTTTCCCTCAATCTCAACATAGCATAAAATTCCAAAGATATATTGTTTAATCAAATAATGAGATTTGCATATCCACTTTAAAGATAGTTCACCCAGTTTTCCAATTGGATTGTTATTGCCATCCTCACCACAATTGAATTTAGACACACTGGAGTGGAATATTTAAAATTAGAGTTAACAGCAAAGAAGTAATGGATGATTTGGTTATTTTTCAAATAATTGAAGAATGACTTTCCCTATATTCACTACTGATAAAGAAAAATATTCTGCAAAGTGCCCCTGCAAATGAAGTACCTTAAATGTTGAGCTCTAATCACCCATTTCTCCAGTCTGTCAGTCTTAAAATATTGCAGAGCTGACTTCCCAGATGCCAGCTGGCAGCCCAATTTAAAGAGGCAGCAGCCTAGAGAAGTATACAAAAGAGCTTAAAAGCTATCTCCATGCTGCATGTCATGAAGTCTGCTGCCATCTTATGCACAATCACAAAGAACACAATGCAATGAAAGAGTTAGTTAGGAACTTAGACAAAACTCATGGCGTGTAGTTAGGAAGTTAGACAAAACTCATGGCGTGTGGCTAACTTCCTTTTTAACCCTATTTGTTGTAATATTTGTAATATGATGTTTGTGCTTTCAGACTGCATAATAAATTCATTTGAGGATTTTCTGAATATATTCATATCCTTCAACTAGATGAACAATTGAAAAAGTTATTCCTCTAAGAACACATTTCATCAAAAACACCATTGCAATTTCAAAGCCATTGTTTGAAGCAATCAGTTAAATATCTGGCTTTTATAGAGGCTTCTCACTTTTTGGTTGCCCAAGGGAAGTCTGGCTACAGTATCCTACTACTTTGAAATCAACAGAAGCAAGGAAATATAAAGGTAATTTAAATAAACCTATTGCTCAGTGATGCTCAGCAGACATAAATGAATACATTTTTTAGAAGCTATGAATACTTTATCATAACCATTGTTCTTTTTAACGTATTTCAGAGGCATTGCAGGTATTATAATTCCAAATGATTTCCACTTAAAGTCCTCACTGCACATGGCTTGCACTTAAACTGAAATCCCAAGAAAAGGTCAAGATGAGCATGATCACCACTACACTGGTAAGCAGAATAATAAAGGACCTAGATGTGCAATTTATAAGCATGCAAACTGCAATATACATGCTAAAAGAATGTGGGATTAACTACATGACCAGAAAAGTTTAAGTACTTAGGGTTATTAGGTTTATTAAATAAGCATGTTTATTTTTTAACACCTCTTCCTTCTGATTCTCTGGTTGCCCAACTTCGAGATGTTTAATTACACGTAACTTGTTCAACAAAGGAGAAGAAAACGGAGAGACATCTCAGTACTGCTGTAGCCTTATTCATCTTACAGCAGATCTATTTTTAGATTGGTGCCAATGGTCAAAATTCTATTTGAGGCATTTTAAGGTTCAAGTCAAAGTTAATCCGGAAGCACCATTCATCTGTCCATTCATTTGTTCATGAGGAACAGCACAGCAGATTGGTTAGAGGGGAGAGCATTTATTTGTCCAAATCCTAGCTCTACCACTTACTTACCCTGTGTCCTTTGATAATATGTTTAACTTTCCCCTCTACGCTTCAGGTCATCATCTTAAAAGTGGGGACAATTACAGAACCTCCCACTTAAGGTTTATAAGAGAATTAAATGAGAATTCCATTTAGGTAGTACTCAGTTTAGACATGACACAGAGAAAGGCCCTCAAAAACTATTACTTTTAATTGCAAAACCCTTGTTTTATACTTATTATAGAACAGTGCTATGCTAGAAGCTGGTAACAAAATAATGTATGATACAGCCCTCCACTCAATAGATACAGCTTAGTCAAGGAAACAAAAGCAAATGATCATAAAGAGTAGAATATTTGTGGTAAAAAATATGCAGAGATTTATAAAGGTACTTCATATAGTCAGGGGGTTAAAGGAAACAAATCCCAGAAGATGCCATCTGGGTCTATTCTTAAAGCATAAATAAATAATTTCTGCAAAGTTTCAAACTATTTATATTTAATTAGATCCTTTCTTGCTTCTAGAAGATTTGGTCCTTTTTCCAACTTCTTTCCTATCCTCTAATCTTTTACTCATCTGTATTAGCAGGTAGCCGAAATAATATAATGTGAAACAGAGAGATACAAAGATGTTAACAAAGAAAATCGATGAAAATTGGTCTTGGATAATAGCTTGCATCCCCCTTTGATATAATCTCCATGATGTTCTAGTGATAGGATTTCCTAGGCTTAAAACAGCTAAATGTAGTAAGTTCTAGAATTACATGAAAAGTGACCCAATATAACTTTTTAATAAAGCTAAGGGGGAAAAATCCATTTGGTAAAGAATTTTCTATTGTATGCCAAAAACTCCGACAAACAGGAAGGATTTGAAGGGAAGACTCAGGAAAAATAACTGTTTTAAGTATAGGAGAAATCCATGAAGTCACAGATCCCCTGATTCCTAGGGTCCCAAGAAGTCTGACTCTTTAAGTACACTTAGTTGAAGTTCTAAAAGTCCCTAAGCCAATAAAATCATCAATCACAAAAATTAAGGAAGTAATCACAATTGTCATGTCCTGTGTTAAGATTAAGCCTGGACAAATTAACTAACTATATCAAGAGAGGACAAATAGGGACCAGAGAAAATGGTATGAAACTTGCCCTCATGTTGGAACAGGTACTCTCTCTTGGAAAATTTTTGGGTTAATGTTTAGGAAGGGATTGATCAGAACGCTGTGGTAAAGGACAGGGAGAGACAGTATATAAGCGATGACTATGTCTTGCTTTAACTTGCCCTTTTGGTTCAGCACAAGACTCAGTCTTTTAAAAGTCGGAAAGTTTTTATTTTTTTTAAAGCAATTATATTTTTTTGAATTTTATTTTATTTATTTGTTTATACAGCAGGTTCTTATTAGTCATCCATTTCATAAACAACAGTGTATACGTGCCAATCCCAATCTCCCAATTCATCATACCACCAACCCCACCCCCCGCTGCTCTCCCTGCTTGGTGTCCACATGTTTCTTTTCTACATCTGTGTCTCTATTTCTGCCCTGCAAACCGGTTCATCTGTACCATTTTTCTACGTTCCACATATATGCATTAATATAGGATATTTGCTTTTCTCTGTCTGACGTACTTCACTCTGTATGACACTCTATAGATTCACCCACGTCTCTACAAATGACCCAATTTCGTACTTTTTATGACTGAGTAATATTCCATTGCATATATGTACCACATCTTCTTTAACCATTCATCCGTCGATGGGCATTTAGGTGGCTTCCATGACCTGGCTATTGTAAATAGCACAGCAGTGAACATTGGAGTGCATGTGTCTTTTTGAATTATGGTTTTCTCCAGGTATATGCCCAATAGTGGGATTGCTGGGTCATATGGTAATTATATTTTTAGTTTTCTAAGGAACCTCCATACTGTTCTCCATCCATAGTGGCTGTATCAATTTACATTCCCACCAACAGTGCAAGAGGGTTCCCTTTTCTCCACAACCTCTCCAGCATTTGTTGTTTGTAGATTTTCTGATGATGCCCATTCTAACTGGTGTGAGGTGATACCTCATTGTAGTTTTGATTTGCATTTCTCTAATAATTAGTAATGTTGGGAAGCTTTTCATGTGCTTCTTGGCCATCTGTATGCCCCCTTTGGAGAAATGTCTATTTATGTCTTCTACCCATTTTATGACTGGGTTGTTTTCTTGAATATTGAGCTGCATGAGCTGTTTATATATTTTGGAGATTAATCCTTTGTCCATTGATTTGTTTGCAAATATTTTCTCCCATTCTGAGGGCTGTCTTTTCATCTTGTTTGTAGTTTCCTTTGCTTTGCAAAAGTTTTTAAGTTTCATTAGGTCCCATTTCTTATTTTAGTTTTTATTTCCATTACTCAAGGAGGTGGATCAAAAAGGTTCTTGCTGCAATTTATATCAAAGAGTGTTCTTCCTATGTTTTCTGCTAAGAGTTTCATAGTGTCTGGTCTTACATATAGGTCTCTAATCCATTTTGAGTTTGTGTATGGTATTAGGGAGTGTTCTAATTTCATTCTTTTACATGTAGCTCTCCAGTTTTCCCAGCACCACTTTTTGAAGAGACTGTCTTTTCTCCATTGTATACCCTTGCCTCCTTTGTCATAGGGTAGTTGACCATAGGTGCGTGGGTTTATTTCTGGGCTTTCTATCCTATTCCATTGATCTATATTTCTGTTTTTGTGCCAGTACCATATTGTCTTCATTACTGTAGCTATGTAGTATAGTCTGAAGTCAGGGAGTCGGATTCCTCCAGCTGTTTTTTTCCCTTAAGACTGCTTTGGCTATTTGGGTCTTTTGTGTCTCCATACAAATTTTAAGATTTTTCTGTTCTAGTTCTGTCGAAAATGCCACTGGTAATTTGATAGGGATTGCATTGAACCTGTAGATTGCTTTCGGTAGTATAGTCATTTTCACAATATTGATTCTTCCAATCCAAGAACATGGTATATCTCTCCACCTGTTTGTATCATCTTTAATTTCTTTCATCAGTGTCTTATAGTTTTCGGCATACAGGTCTTTTGTCTCCCTAAGTAGGTTTATTCCTGGGTATATTATTCTTTTTCTGCAGTGGTAAATGGGAGTGTTTCCTTAATTTCTCTTTCAGATTTTTCATCATTAGTGATAGGAATGCAAGAGATTTCTGTGCATTAATTTTATATCCTGCAACTTTACCAAATTCATTGATTAGCTCTAGTAGTTTTCTGGTAGCATCTTTACGATTCTCTATGTATAGTATCATGTCATCTGCAAACAGTGACAGTTTTACTTCTTCTTTTCCAATTTGTATTCCTTTTATTTCTTTTTCTTCTCTGATTGCCGTGGCTAGGACTTCCAAAACTATGTTGAATAACAGTGGTGCAAATGGACATCCTTGTCTTGTTCCTGATCTTAGAGGAAATGTTTTCTGTTTCTCACCATTGAGAATGATGTTGGCTGTGGGTTTGTCATATATGGCCTTTATTATGTTGAGGTAGGTTCCCTCTGTGTTCACTTTCTGGGGAGTTTTTATCACAAATAGGTGTTGAATTTTGTCAAAAGCTTTTTCTGCATCTGTTGAGATGATCATATGGTTTTTATTCTTCAATTTTTTAATATGGTGTATCACATTGATTGATTTGCATATATTGAAGAATCCTTGCATACCTGGGATAAATCCCACTTGATCATGGTGTATGATCCTTTTAATGTGCTGTTGGATTCTGTTTGCTAGTATTTTGATGAGGATTTTTCCCCTCTATATTAATCAGAGATATTGGCCTCTAATTTCCTTTTTCTGTAGTATCTTTTCCTAGTTTTTGTGTCAGGGTGATGGTGGCCTCATAGAATGAGTTTGGCAGTGTTCCTTCCTCTGAAATTTTTAGAAGGCTTTGAGAAGGATGGGTGTTAACTTTTCTCTAAATGTTTGATAGAATTCACCTGTTAAGCCATCTGGTCCTGGACTTTTGTTTCTTGGAAGATTTTTAATCGAAGTTTCAATTTCATTACTTGTGATTAGTCTGTTCATATTTTCTATGTCTTCCTGGTTCAGTCTTGGAAGGTTATACCTTTCTAAGTATTTGTCCATTTCTTCCAGGTTGTCCATTTTATTGGCATAGAGCTGCTTGTAGTAGTCGCGAGATGCTTTGTGTTTCTGCGGTGTCTGTTGTAGCTTCTCCTTTTTCATTTCTAATTTTATTGATTTGGTTCCTCTCCCTCTTTTGCTTGATGAGTCTGGCTAATGGTTTATCAATTTTGTTTATCTTCTCAAAGAACCAGCTTTTAATTTCATTGATCTTTGCTATAGTTTTCTTTGTTTCTATTTCATTTATTTCTGCTCTAATCTTTATCTTTCCTTCTGCTAACTTTGGGTTTTGTTTGTTCTTCTTTCTCTAGTTCCTTTAGGTGTAAGTTTAGATTGTTTATTTGAGATTTTTCTTGTTTCTTGAGGTAGGCTTTTATTGCTATAAACTTCCCTCTTAGAACTGCTTTTTCTGCATCCCATAGGCTTTGGATCATTGTGTTTTCATTGTCACTTGTCTCTAGCTATTTTTTGATTTCCTGTTTGATTTCCTCAGTGATCTCTTGGTTATTTAGTAACATATTGTTTAGCCTCCATGTGTTTGTGCTTTTTACATTTTCCCCCATGTAATTGATTTCTAATCTCATAGCATTGTGGTCAGAAAAGATGCTTGATATGATTTCAATTTTCTTAAATTTACTGAGGCTTGATTTGTGACCCAATAACTACTGATTCCTAGAAGGAATGTGTATGTTTTCATTTCAGTTATTGTGTTGCTCATCTCTGTTTGTTTGTTCTTTAATTCTTCTAGACCTTTGTTAAACATTTCTTGCATCTTCTGGATCTTTGCCTCCATTCTTTTTCCGGGATCCTGGATCATCTTCACTATTGTTATTCTGAATTCTTTTTCTGGAAGGTTGCCTATCTCTACTTCATTTTGCTGTTTTTCTGGGGTTTTATCTTGTTCCTTCATCTGGTACATAGCCCTCTGCCTTTTCATGTTGTCTATCTTTCTGTGAATGTGGTTTTT
Organism: Neophocaena asiaeorientalis asiaeorientalis; assembly: GCF_003031525.2. NCBI lineage: Eukaryota > Metazoa > Chordata > Mammalia > Artiodactyla > Phocoenidae > Neophocaena > Neophocaena asiaeorientalis. Next base: position 3,729,271 of record NW_020175017.1, read on the forward strand.
GTTCCACAGGCTGCAGGACTGTAGTTCTTCTTGCTTCTGCTGTCTGCCCTCTGGTGGATGAGGCTATCTAAGAGGTCTGTCCAAGTTTCCTGATGGGAGGGTCTGGTGTTGGGTAGAGCTGGCTGTTGCTTTGGTGGGCATAGCTCAGTAAAACTTTAATCTCTTGACTGCTGATGGGTGGGGCTGGGTTTCTTGCCTGTTGGTTGTTTGGCCTGAGGCAACCCAACACTGGAGACTACCTGGGCTCTTTGGTGGGGCTAATGGCAGACTCTGGCAGGGCTCACACCATGGAGTCCTTCCCAGAACTTCTGCTGCCAGTGTCCTTGTCCCCACAGTGAGCCACATCCACCCCCTGCCTCTGCAGAAGACCCTCCAGCACTAGCAGGTAGGTCTGGTTCAGTCTCCTATGGGGTCATTGCTCCTTCCCCTGGGTCCCGATGAGCATACTACTTTGTGTGTGTGCTCCAAGAGTGGGGTCTCTGTTTTCCCCAGTCCTGTCAAAGTCCTGCAGTCAAATCTCACTATTCTTCAAAGTCTGATTCTCTAGGAATTCCTCCTGCCATTGCCGGACCCCCAGATTGGGAAGCCTGACGTGGGACTCATAACCTTCACTCCAGTGTGGACTTCTGTGTTATAAGTGTTCTCCATTTTGTGAGTCACCCACCCAGCAGTTATGGAATTTGATTTTATCGTGATTGCACCCCGCCTACCATCTCATTGTGGCTACTTCTTTGTCTTTGGATGTGGGGTATATTTTTTGGTGAGTTCCAGTGTCTTCCTGTTGATGACTGTTCAGCAGTTAGTTGCAAAAGCCAGAAGATTTAACTTGCTGTGTCACATTTACAAAATATCTTGTGGATACAGAAGATTTGCCACAGCTCAGACAATATCTGAAAATAATACTACAGTTTCTAAAGCTAAATCTAGTCTTTATATAGAACATCCATAAGACCTAGTATGATATTCGTTTTCATTTTATAAACAGCTCTTCTAAAATATGTTTAAATAGCATTCTGCTTCAAGACAGTGAGTAAGGACCTTTTGAGAGTCTATGAATTATTCCTCACTAGTCAAGTACATAGGGTGGTGAGGGAAGGCAAAAATAAATATTAAGGAGAATTTCATAAGACTTCAAAATCCATATGGGAATGGGGTAAGAGAAGCAGGTATTTATATGCAACATGAAAGACCTAAAAGAACTAGCTCTGAGAAAAGCTTTTTGAGCACAAATTTTTATTTGTATGGACAATAAAGAAGAATCAGCCGATCCAGCAATCTAGTTCAGTCTTTTTGCTAAAGGACTAAAACAAAATCCTACTGCAGCACATATGCTCTTAAGAAACAGCTTGAATTAACATTACTTATGTTCTTAGAACTTTTCAAAAGGATATTTTAGAGTGAGGACCAAAATATACCATGTTTCTTGAACAAGGGTTAGAGGAGGATGGAGACTTTGGCACATGTAGACTGAAGTTTAAAGGAAATGACCACATTTACAGTGGTGATGGGCCTTTGGGGAAAAATATGTATGGATGGCAGGTGGCTAATTGGGAGAATAAGCTATTTCTACAATTGGCTGAAGAAAAAAATGAAATGCAAAGGGTTGGAAAAGTCATGGGTGTAGAGCACAATAGAAAGGTAAGAATCAGCAATTTCTCTTTTAATTTCAAATGTCAAACATGGTTTAAGAAAAAAATGTGTTGCCTGAGGACGTCGGCACTCAAGGTGGTTCTCTAGGTGAATTCACCACTGTGCAGGGCTTCAGGTTCAGAAAGCAGGTTTTTTCAGCACTAAGAGAGGAGTTTGTATACAAATTAATCAAGTTTACAGAAATTGATTTTTGAAACTCAGAGCACCTGAGCAAAGAACAGTAGTCAGCAATTCACAAAATATAAGTAAAAATGACAAACATCTGAAAATATATTTAGCTTCACAAGTCATCAACAGATTAATATTAAAACCAAGTTGGTAATTTGCTCATTTAAAAAAATATAATTAATGGTAAAGCCAAATTGTTGTCAAGTATGTTACAAAATGAGCATTCCCAGCTAGTCCTTTTGGGTATATAAACTGATACACATGTTCTACAGAGAAATTTAACAAAATTACCAAAATCCTTTTAGGAATATTTATGGGCCTAAATCTAGGAAATTATCTTGTTACAATTAGTTGGAAAGTACATAAAGCTATATATACAAGGATGATCTTCAAAGCATTGCTGAAAAAAGAAAGGAATGGAAACAACCCAAACTTGAAAACATTGGTTTGGATATAAGCTCAGGGAAGTAGAACTGGGAGAACTCTGTTTTACTAGGAAGCTCAATTTATTTTAACTCCTCTGGAAAGAGACTTACTTTATGAACAAAAGGCAGATGGTCTGCCATGGAAATGTAGGGAAAGGAGATCCATTATCAAAGACTCTTGGCTAAAGAAGGCAAAGTTGAACATTACGGCTATGTCTGAAATATCAACTGAGGAAAGACGGTCTTAGGAAAATTTATCTCAGAGTCACTTCTTAATATCATCTTACATTTTTGTTCTAATCACATGTCTACCAGAAAAATTCCTGATAATACAGTTGTCTATTTTTTTTTTAAACAGGAAGAGATTGTATGATTGGCTCTCCAGAGAATTATGGTCTACTTGCTAATTGGATTTATCCTTGAAATTTAATTAAATAATATTCTTTTTATTAAGCCACCTTTGCTGTAATGTTAAAAATTTAAGTAAGCTTTTAATTTTAGAATAGTTTCAGATTAACAGAAAGGTTACCAAGTTGGTATAGTTCCCATATATCCCTCACCAAATTTCCACTATTATTAACATCTTACATATGAATATATTACGTTACTATCTTACATTACTATATTACGTTTGTCACAACTAAGGAATCAACACTTACACATTATTATTAACTAAATTACACACTTTATTCATGCTTTGACTTCTTCATTAAATTTATTTAAGAAGGAAATGACGTGCTTAATCTTTCCATGTTATTTGGTCAATATGCTAAATGTAAAGTTTTAATAAATACTTATTCATTCTTCCTGTCTAAAAAAAATAAAAAACTCAATTTTTTTCTTTATTTCCTAAAATATACATAAATGTATGTACTAAGTACCTCCATATTGTAATATTTAAAAACTTTCCCAAATCCCTGCAGAGAGGAATAATTCTGCTCTGCAAGTCAGGCAGTGATTTAAATAAAATAATTTTAATAAAATAAGATTTACTTTAAAGAATTGGCTCACAGAGTAGTGGGGGCTGACAAGTTTAAAATTCATAGGGCAGGCTGGCAGGACTTAGTCAGGAGTTGACTCCAAAGACTTGAGGCAGAATTTTTTTTCTCTGGGAAACTGAGTTTTTGTTCCTAAGATCTTCACCTGATTGGATTAGATCTCCCCACAGTTTGAGGGCAATCCTCTTTACTTAAGCCAACTGATTACAGTTGTTAACCACACATGCAAAATACCTTTACAAACACATCTAGATTAGTGTTTGATTAAAGTATTAGATACTACAGCCTAGCCAAGTTGGCACATAAAACTAACCATCACTGCAGGACACATAACTTCTGACCACATCCTGCTGGCCATAACTCAGTTAAAAGTCACTAGAAAGATGATAGATAGTAGAAAGATGGATGAAGGGAAGGAGAGAGGGAGGAAGAAATCACTGTCTCTCAGTATTTTAATTTTAAAAAGAATGGTGGTTATCAATTAAAGCAGCTTTATTGTCTCATAAAGCTAAACTTTTACTAAACTTTCCATAGGAATTATTAAATTTAATTACTTAGAATAAATGTTTATATAATAATCAGCATTCTTAGCAGTATTCTTTAATTATTGCAGAAGATTTTTCATCTGTATAGATCAAGGATTCTTGGTCCTTGAACAACAGTCCTTTGTTGGAGCAAATCTACAAGAAAATACTTTATCATAAGTCCTTGTCACACAGCAAAATGAACATAAAGTAATGAAAGTTTATTCTATGACACATATACCTTGGTTTATATAACACCTACTTCAGCACCTTCATGACAGTTGTCCTATATGTCATCAAATACCTTGTACTTTAGGGGACTCAACACCTAATTTTTAAAATGTAAACAAAGAAGAGAGAGCACATCTCATCTCTACAGAGAAATAAGTCAGAGCAAAATCTCTTTTATATTTATTTCCATTATTCTGGCACTCTCACATCTATGATAGGTATGGGAATTAAAATTAGAGTTAATATTTGAAAGTTTTTCTTAAAAAATAAAAATTTTAAAGTATTCAGTTGTCAGGCTAGTTTTTAAAATAAAAACTAGCAATAGTATCCTTATATAGCCAAAATAAGCAGCAAAATAAATATCTAGAGACATTCTGTTGAAATGTCTCTAGAGTTGAAAATCAAATACTTGAACAGATTCTGATACTGAATGAAGATTTATCAGGTAGGGAAAGGAAGTAAAGAATAACATAAAGTGTAACTCCATGATCTTGTAAGTTACTCTAGCACTAAATGGCTCAAATGTTCAAAGAGAAATCATTGCCAAACTCATGTTCTTAGCTTTTCCTCAGGCGGACATCTTCACAGTGTTTTCACAGACTCCTTGGGTGAACCACTCAAAGATAATTCACTTGTCAAAAACTGACATATTAAAAGAGTGGGGGAAAAAATGAGACAAGATTTTTTTATAAAACCCAACTAGGTTTTCCCTCTTTGGGAGAGGATTATCTGAATTCTTCAGCACCTTGGTGACCAGCAGAGTTTCTTGATGCATATTAGAATTACTTAGGGAGCTTTAAAAAATATTGATTCTAACTTAAACACTTGGGGTTAGGGTGGTGTTTGGCATTGATAATTTTAAAGCTCTTCCGATTGTTTCAATGGGCAGCCATGGTTGAAAGTTCTGAGGCAGTAGAAAAACAAATGAACCTGCAGTTAGAAACCTAACTGAACATATATGTTTGCCCCCACTTGTTGCTCCTCTGAGTCCCAGCGACTGGATAAATGTGTCCATCTGGCTCCTGACAAGGACTTCACTCTTTGCAAACATATTACCTAAGCCTTTATTCTTTCTCTTAATTGTCCTTTTTAAAAGCCTTTTATTTGATTTGTTTAACTACTCAGAATTCTCATGAATGAGTTGGGGGATAGTCCTGAGATTCTCAGGGCCTGAATGTTTTGTCCTATTGTCATTTGAAAATGGGTAATTTCTAGTCATTCAATGAACCTGTGTGTCACTGTCCAGTTTTCCTATGTGTACAAAGGTCAGTGGGACCAAATAGCACCAAATACTTGGAAACTGTGGTAGGATTTTCCCCAAGACCAATTTAGAATTCCAGTGGATACCCTAGAAAACATAAGATACACATACAATAACCCACTGTGCTATGTCTTAGAATCAAAGAGCTCATAGACTCCAAATATTCCATTATCAGCATTTTAAAAATTGGTATGGGAGATATTCAAGATGGCAGAGGAGTAGGTGGATGTGGAGTTCATCTCTCTCCTCAGAGCATCAAGAATACATCTACAGATGCAACAATTCTCAAAGAACACTGGCTGAAAACTAGCAGAAGAGCTTGGACGCAAGAAAGGACTATAAAGATCTCGCCCTAACTGGTATCAAGAGATCAAGTTTCAACTTCTCAGATTCTTTATTTTGCTTATAAAGCCTGCTGTAGAAAATCATTCTTCGAGGACCTTCAAAATGGCAGAGGATAAAGCCATGGAGATCACCTTTCTCCCAAAAAATACAACAAAAATACATCTACATGTGGAGCAACTTCTACAGAACACATACTGAATGCTGGCAGAAGACCTCAGACTTCCCAAAAGGCAAGAAACTCCCCACGTACCTGAGTAGGGCAAAAGAAAAAACAGAGACAAAGAATAGGGACAGGACCGACACCTCTGGGAGGGAGCTGTGAAGAAGGAAGAGTTTCCACACACTAGGAAGCCCCTTCACTGGTGGAGACAGGGGTGGGCCAGTGGGGGAAAGCTTTGGAGCCACAGAGGAGAGCGCAGCAACAGGGTTGCGGAGGGCAAAGCAGAAAGATTCCTGCACAGGGATTGGTGCCAACCAGCTCTCACCAGCCTGAGAGGCGTGTCTCCTCACCCGCCAGGGCAGGTGGGGGCTGGGAGCTGAGGCTCAGGCTTCTTCGGGATTCAGATCCCAGGGAGAGGACTAGGGTTGATCGCATGAACACAGCCTGAAGGGGGCTAGTGCGCCAGAGCTAACTGGGAGGGAGTCCGGGAAAAAGTCTAGAACTACCTGAGTCAAGAGACCATTGTTTTGGGGTGTGCAAGAAGAGGAGATTCAGAACACCACCTAAACGAGCTTCAGAGGAGGGTGCGAGATGCAGGTATCAGCACGGACACCATAGACAGGTATGAAATGCTAAGGCTGCTGCTGCAGCCACCAAAAAGCCTGTGTGCAAGCAAAGGTCACTATCCACACCCCTCCCGGGAGACTGTGCAGCCTGCCACTGCCAGGGTCCCATGTTCCAGGGACAACTTCCCCAGGAGAACACAGAGCATGCCTTAGTCTGTTGCAACGTCACTCTGGCCTCTGCTGCTGCAGGCTCTCTCTGCATTCCGTACCCATCCTTCCCCACAGGCGGAGTGAGCCAGAGCCCTCTAATCAGCTGTACCTTTAACGCCCTCTGGGCAAAGAACACATGCCAGAAGTTAACCTACATGCAGAGGTGGAGCCAAATCCAAAGCTGGCCTGAGGAGCTGTGCAAAAAAAGAAGAGAATGGGAAATTTCTGCATGCAGCCACAGGAGCAGCAGTAAATCTGCAAAATCAATTTGATGTACCTTGCATCTGTGGAATACAGGAATACACAACGACTCATCCCAAAATTAAGGCACTGGACTTTGGGAGTAACTGTAGACTTGGAGTTTTCTGTATGTGACTGACTAGTTTCTGATTTTTATGTTTATCTTAGTATAGTTTTTAGTGCTTGCTATCATTGGTGGATTTGTTTACTGCTTTGGTTGCTCTCTTCTTTTATTTTTATTATTTTAAAAACTTTTTAAATTTTTTTATTTAAATAACTTTACTTCATTTTATTTTATTTTTCTTACTTTCTTTTTTTTCTCCCTTTCTTCTGAGCCATGTGGCTGACAGGGTCATGGTGCTCCAGCGGGGTATTAGGCCTGAGCCCAGAGGTGGGAGAGCCGAGTTCAGGACACTGGACCACCAGGGGCCTCTCGGCCCCACATAATATCAATTAGTGATAGCTCTCCCAGAGGTCGATTTCAAAGCTAAGACCAAGCTCCACTCAACGACCAGCAAGCTACAGTACTGGACACCCTATGAGAAACAACTAACAAGAAAGGAACAAAGCCCCACTCATTAGCAGAGAGGCTGCCTAAAATCATAAGGTCACAGACACTCCAAACACAAAACCAGAGGCAGTCTGGTCTACCAGAAAGACAAGATCCAGCCTCATCCACCAGAACACAGGCACCATTCCCTTCCACCACAGAGCCTACACAACCACTGAACCAACCTCACCAACTGGGGGCAGACACCAAAAACAATGGGAACTAAGAACTTTCAACCTAGGAAAAGGAGACCCCAGACACAGTAAGTTAAGCAAAATGAGAAGACAGAGAAATACGCAGCAGATGAAGGAACTAAGTAAAAACCCACCAGACCAAACAAATGAAGACGAAATAGGCAGTCTACCTGAAAAAGAATTCAGAGGAATGATAGGAATGATGATCCAAATCCCAGAAATAAAATGGAGAAAATACAAGAAACATTTAACAAGGACCTAGAAGAACTAAAGAGCAAACCAACAATGATGAGCAACACAATAAATGAAATTTAAAGTTCTCTAGAATGAATCCATACCAGAATAACTGGAGCAGAAGAACGGACAAGTGAGCTGGAAGATCAAATACTGGAAATAACTACTGAAGACCAGAATAAAGAAAAAATAATGAAAAGAACTGAGGACAGTCTCAGAGACATCTGACACAAAATTAAAGGCACCAACATTCGAATTATAAGGGTCCCAAAAGAAGAAGGGAAAAAGAAAGGGACTGAGAAAATATTTGAAGAGATTATAGTTGAGAACTTCCCTAATATAGGAAAGGAAATAGTCAACCATTTCCAGGAAGCAAAGAAAGTCGCATACAGGATAAATCCAAGGAGAAACATGCCAAGACACATATTAATCAAACAACCAAAAATTAAATACAAAGAAAAAATATTAAAAGCAGCAAGAGAAAAGCAACAAATAACATACAAGAGAATCTCCATAAGGTTAACAGCTGATCTTTTAGCAGAAACTCTGCAAGCCAGAAGGGAGTGGCAGGACATATTTAAAGTGATTAAAGGGAAAAACCTACAACCAAGATTGCTCTACCCAGCAAGAATCTCATTCAGATTCAACAGAGAAATTAAAAACTTTACAGACAAGCAAAAGCTAAGAGAATTCAGCACCACCAAACCAGGTTTACAACAAATGCTAAAGGAACTTCTCTGGCAGGAAACACAAGAGAAGGAAAAGACCTAAAATAACAAACCCAATACAATTAAGAAAATGGTAATAGGAACATACCTATCGATAATTACCTTAAATGTAAATGGTTTAAACGCTCCAACCAAAAGACAAAGACTGGCTGAATGGATAGAAAAACAGGACATGTATATGTGCTGTCTATAAGAGACCCATTTCAGACCTAGGGACACATACAGACTGAAAATGAGGGGACAGAAAAAGATATTCCATGCAAATGGAAACCAAAAGAAAGCTGGAGTAGCAATTCTCATATAAGACAAAATAGATTTTAAAACAAACACTATTATTAGAGACAAAGAAAGACACTACATAATGATCAAGGGATCAATCCAATACCAAGATATAACAATTATAAATATTTATGCACCCAACATAGAAGCACCTCAATACATAAAGCAAATGCTAACAGCCATAAAAGGGGAAATTGACAGTAACACAATAATAGTAGGGGACTTAAATACTCCACTTTCACCAATGGACATATCATCCAAAATGAAAATAAATAAGAAAACACAAGCTTTAAATGATGCATTAAACAAGATGGACTTAATTGATATTTCTAGGGCATTCCATCCTAAAACAACAGTATACACTTTGTTCTCAAGTGATCATGGAACATTCTCCAGTATAGATCACACCTTGGGTGACAAATCAAGCCCTGATAAATTTAAGAAAATTCAAATCATATCACGTATGTTTTCCAACTACAGCACTATGAGAGTAGATATCAATTAAAGGGAAAAAAACTGTAAAAAAAATACAAACACAAGGAGGCTAAACAATACGCTATGAAATAACCAAGAGGTCATTAAAGAAACCAAAGAGGAAATAAAAAAATGAAAACACGACAGCCCAAAACCTATGGGATGCAGCAAAAGCAGTTCTAAGAGGGAAGTTTATAACAATACAATCCTACCTCAAGAAACAAGAAACATCTCAAATAAAGAACCTAATCTTAAACCTAAAGCAATTAGAGAAAGAAAAACAAAAGAAACCAAAAGTTAGCAAAAGGAAAGAAATCATAAAGATCAGATCAGAAATAAATGAAAAAGAAATGAAGGAAATGATAGCAAAGATCAATAAAAATAAAAGCTGGTTCTTTGAGAAGATAAACAAAATTGATAAACCATTAGGCAGACTCATCAACAAAAAAAATAGAGAAGACTCATATCAACAGAATTAGAAATGAAAAAGGAGAAGTAACTGACACTGCAGAAATACAAAGGGTCATGAGAGATTACTAGAAGCAACTATATGCCAATACAGTGGACAATCTGGAAGAAATGGACTAATTCTTAGAAAAACACAACCTTCCGAGACTGAACCAGGAAGAAATCAAAAATATAAACAGACCAATCACAAGCACTGAAATTGAGACTGTGCTTAAAAATCCTCCAACAAACAAAAGCCCAGGACCAGATGGCTTCACAGGCAAATTCTATCAAACATTTAGAGAAGAGCTAATGCATATCCTTCTCAAACTCTTCCAAAATACATCAGAGGGAGGAACACACCCAAACTCATTCTACAAGGCCACCAACACCCTGATGCCAAAACCAGACAAGGATGTCACCAAAAAAGAAAACTACAGGCCAATATCACTGATGAACATAGATGCAAAAGTCCTCAATAAAATATTTGCAAACAGAATCCAACAGCACATAAAAAGGATCATACACCATGATCTAGTGGAGTTTCTCCCAGGAATGCAAGGATTCGTCAATACACGCAAATCAATCAATGTGATACACCATATTGACAAGCTGAAGGATAAAAACCATATGATAAACTCAACAGATGCAGAAAAAACTTTCAACAAAATTCAACACCCATTTATGATAAAAACCCTCCAGAATGCCGGCATTGAAGGAACTTACCTGAACATAATAAAGGCCATATATGACAAACCCGCAGCCATCATTCTCAATGGGGAAAATCTGAAACCATATCCACTAAGATCATGAACAAGAAAAGTTTGCCCACTCTCACCACTATTATTCAACATAGTTTTGGCAGCTTTAGCCACAGAAATCAGAGATGAAAAGGAAAGAAAAGGAATCCAAATTGGAAAAAAGAAGTAAAACTGTCACTGTTTGCAGATGACATGATACTATACATAGAGAATCACAGAGAATCATAGAGAATCTACCAGCAAACTAATCAATGAATTTGGTAAAGTAGCAGGATACAAAATTAATGCACAGAAATCTCTTGCATTCCTATACACTAATAATGAAAAATATGAAAGAGAAATTAAGGAAATACTCCCATTTACCATTGCAACAAAAAGAATAAAATACCTAGGAATAATGCTACCTAAGGAGACAAAAGACCTGCATTCAAATAATTTATAAGACATTGATGAAAGAAAGTAAAGATGATACAAACAGATGGAGAGACAGACCATGTTCTTGGATTGGAAGAATCAACATTGTGAAAATGACTGCACTACCCAAAGCAATCTACAGTTTCAATGCAATCTCTATCAAACTACCAATGGCATTTTTCACAGAACTAGAACAGTTTCACAATTTGTATGGAAACAGAAAAGACCCCGAATAGCCAAGGCATTTTTGAGAAAGAAAAACGGAGCTGGAGAGGAATCAGGCTCCCTGGCTTCAGACTATACTACAAAACTACAGTAATCAAGACAGTAAGGTACTGGCACAAAAACAGAAATATAGATCAACAGAACAGGATAGAAAGCCCAGAGATAAACCCACGCACATATGGTGGGTTTATCTTTGATAAAGAAGGCAAGAATATACAGTGGAGAAAAGACAGCCTCTTCAATAAGTGGTGTTGGGAAAACTAGACAGCTACATGTAAAAGAATGAAATTAGAACACTCCCTAACACCATAAACAAAAATAAACTCAAAATGGATAGGAGGGAGAATGGTAAGCTGGGACGAAGTTAGAGAGTGGCATAGACATATATACACCACCAAATGTAAAATAGATAGCTAGTGGGAAGCAGCCACGTAGCACAGGGAGATCAGCTCAGTGCTTTGTGACCACCTAGAGGGGTGGGATAGGGAGAGAGATGCAAGAGGGAGGGGATAAGGTGATATATGTATATGTATAGCTGATTCACCTTGTTATACAGCAGAAACTAACACAACATTGTAAAGCAATTATACTCCAATAAAGATGTTTTTTAAAATGGTATGGAGAATATTTTAAAAGATAGGGAAAATTTTAATTTCTTCCCATAGGGAGTCCTTTAAAAGGAGTAATAAGAACACTGAGGATCTAAAATCCAAACTTGAAGTATTCCCTCCTTCTGACCCAACTCAGGGTTGTCCTGCCTCCTGGCTCCCTGTACACTGATTATCTTCTCCTTTGTGATCAGTGCCTCTTGCTGCACCTCCACTGAACCCTTTTCTCTTCCCTCTACTACCCCTTCCTAAACATAGTCCTCTCACTGGAAGATAACTCCTCACAGTGTCTTCTAATGTAAGTGAGGAAGAACACACAGACTCCAGTAGAATTATACCTTCAAACATTTTTCAAAAAATTAAAAAAAAAAACATTTTTCAAACCCAGACCTATAATCAGCTTTCTTAATTCTCAGACTGAAAAACAAAAATTTAATGAAGAACTGAGAATTGCCCTTAGGTCATACAGTATAAGACTTCCTGACCTTTAACAATTAATATATCTTCTTATGAGACCCAGAGATACACAAATCTGATTTTATTTTTTTTAAGTAGAATAGATTGATAACAAAATTATATCAAACCTATGGATCAGCATTCAAAATGGGTATAAAACAGTGCAAGATCTCTTAACTGCTATCTCTGATGTGTTTTCTATGAAAGCTGTTCAGTCAAAAATTCAGTCCTGTAAACAGGGAAAAATCAAAATTACTCCAGACATTAAAGGCATAGCACTACTACCTTTTGACATTATACCAATCTCAACAGAGGGAATATTATATCTACCCTATGTAGCTTCTTTGTTCATGATTTTAAAACTAAGGTGGCCGATGTAGTAAGAAAAAAATATAAGATGTACTATTTGCCTCCTGTCTGAATTACAAGAGCTGGCAAAAAGAACAAAGCAAAACAAAAAATATTTTGAAGATATTTTGACTATAAAAATAGAAAATATGCAGACCCAATTAATACCTCTTCAGATTAAGCAACAAGGGTGCTTTCATGTCTAATCTACACAAACATATTCATATTATAAGAAAAAGGGACACTGGAAGAACATTAGCTCTGCCTTTACTCAGAAGATATCAAAAGACAAAGGACAAATTTGTCTAACAGAATAACATCCTACAAGAATGTAGCATCTCTATTCTGCCCCAAAATGCCCTTACCACAAAAAGGAGACATTTCCATGCAACTGGCAAAAACTCTATATTCCAAACCTAGCTGACTGTATGACCTTTTTATTATTCCTTCCTTGGAGCAACAAAAATATTTCATGGTAAGAATCTCAAATACCCCTCACACTTCTGTCTTCATCTCAACTACTTCCTGTCTCAACTAATTCCTGTCTGTCTGAGACATGGCAACATAATCAACATGCTTTTCTGCTTAGGGATTTCACTCCAGTGAATCTGCTGGGACAAAACCTACTTTAGAAATGGGATGGCCCTATTATATTTGGATTAGACAGCCACTTTCTAGACAAATATTCTCAGTGTGTAGTTTGATGAAAGCATAGTTGTTACTTGAAACCTCTTCTATTAATACCTCAAGATCTGAATCTGTCTCCAAGAGCTTCTAGGCTAGAAACAGTTCAGATGAAGGACACATAAATAAGGCTGACCTCTGAATGGCCTCAATCGATCTGGCTGAGCCCTTGAAATTAGCCCAAGACCCACTAAAATGAGTGACTGCTCTAAAAAGAGCTGTGGCCCATTATATTTGTGTACCTTCTGAAACAACTCATTAGTCCTTGTATTAGACCTCGCACAACTCCTGTTCTGCCCACAAAAAGACAAGTAGATGCAGCTACTGATATGCAGAAGTTTTAAAAGTCATTAAAAGATTGTGCTTCTCTGCTTCCCTGTGTTCCCCAACCTCAATATCATCTTTTCCTTGATCACTCACAGAGCTATTTACTTTATGGTGTTAGATCTACACCCAATATTTTTCAGTATACACTTATACCCAGACTTACGGTATCTAGTATTTGCATTCACTTGGGAAAAATCAATAATATAATTGAATAGTTAGGCCCCAGGGTTTACAGAAGTACCCTCTTACTCCTTGCTTAATACTTAATCATAAACTTAGAGACATTCTGTTCCCAGGAATCCACTCATATACAATATGTTGATGATCTTCTATTATGCTCTCTGAGAGTCTTATAGAATTAATTCACTTCACTTAAGAATAGCATTACCATAAAAGAAAGACAAAGTGCCTACCAATGACCTCCCATTTTGTCAGACCTAAGTGCATTATGTAGGCTATAACATCAGACAAAATGGGAAGTCTCTTTCTTCTCAAATACTGGAAACTATTCATGACTTTTCCTGGGTAATTACTAAAAGGATTTCTTGGTCCCATAGGCTATGTGCATATCGAATTCCTAACTTTTCTGATATGATAAATGCTGACACACATAAGCCTTTTCCTTGGATAGACACTAGGTTGTCTTTAATAATTTAAATAACTCACATAGAAAGCTTCCTTCTTTAGACTCCCCAATTACTACAAATCTTTTTGTCTAATTGAACCTGGAAGATCAGGTCAAGTTTGAGGTGCACATACAATGGATATGAGAAACCTATTACTTATCACAGCCTCTCATTGACCTCGGAGCAAAAGCTAGTCCTCTCATTCCTGTGCTGTGGTAACAGCAGAGTTAACTGGGACCTCTGCTGACTTAGTTTTAGAATATCTATTTTATCTCATGATTCTTCAGGCTACTCATACCTTACTCTTGACTAAAAACACACACCATTTTTCTTCTAGATTGACCTTGCATTTAGGAACCAGACAAAGAGGCTCTTAACTTGGATATAAATCTAATCTACTCAGTCCTGCTCAAATCTAACCCTCTCCCAGAAGCCAAAACTGCACAAATAGCTGAAACTGTAGCCCTTACTTGGCCCTTCCAGTAAATGGAAATAATAGAGCAAATGTGTATAAAGACTGTACAGATACGATTCTGAGGTGAATTATAATTTTTGTATGTTTTTTCCAGCTTCTAGAAGCCACCCATTTTCCTTGGCTCATGGCCTCCTTCCACCATCTTCAAAGCTAGCAACATTGCATACCTTTGATCATTCTTCCATAGTCACACTCAGCCTCTGACCATAGCCTGGAAAAGTTCTTCCCTTTTAAGGAAGAATAAGATTAGGTTGAGCCCATGCAGATAATCTCATCTCATGATCTTAACCTTAATCACATCTGTAAAGTCCCCAAATCCACTTTGTCGTGTAAGGTAACATATTCACATGTTCTGGGACATCTTTGAGGGACCATTATTCTGCTTACCACAACTGGAAATAACCCACATATTAATGTGGTAGTTTGCGTTATGTCAATTTAGTTAAATTGGAAACTATGTTTTCTAGAATTCTCTTCCCAGCACAGTTCCATGTAAGAAGAGTTGGCTAAAAGAAGGACTTCTCTGAGATTTGGAAGGAGTAAACAAAGCAGCTGTCATTATTCTCAGACTGTTATGGTCAAGTAGATAGACCAAAAAAAAAAAAAAACTGTCTACTTGCTGGCCTTGTTGATCAAAGTTGGCTCCTGGACCACCGCAAATCACTTGGTCTGTACTGACGAAAATACCTCTCCACAGGTCCCGTCCACTTTGGTAGTTGGATATGTTTGGCTTTTTGGTTCTACCTGAAAGTTTTGACTTGCATTATGATGCTCTTCCAGGAGGAACCTGGTTAGTGACTCTCTCTCTCTCTCTCTCTCTCTCTGACTCCTGAATTCTCCCTTCCAGAACTTTACTTTCCCAGCTACTCTCAAATTTGTGTGAAGTCTATTACTATACTAAATATTTTATTTTTATAATAATCATAGTTGTCCTGTTCCCCTAAAAGAATCCTGATGAATACAGCCAATAAAAAGTGAAATGGATTATTAAACTATGATATATCTGTATGTAGAACATATCTCAAAATGAAAGAAAGAAAGGAAAGAAGGAAGGAAGGAAGAAAGGAAAGAAAGAAAATATCAGTGCATGAAATGAGTACCTGCTGCCCCAAATACATTACAAAACTTTAGTTTGAGTCTCAACCTGAGGGAAGACTTCTTTGCCTCTCTTTCACAGTGCTAATCCCTTGACAAAACCCAGCAGGTGAGTAACCTTAGTAAGAAGTAAGCATTTGCACCAGCACAAACTTTTCCCCCTAAGTAAACAAATTCTCCACCTGATAGGGTTTTCCTTACAAATAAAAACACCCCAGGATGAAGAAAGGGAAGGAAATTCTTTAAAAATGGATTTTATACCAAGAGTTTTCTCAGAACATAGAGCAGTGTCACTCTTACAAATGTTTCCCATTTATTGAGCTCTTACCAGTGCCCAGCCTTGTGCTTAAGCATCATTTCAATCCTCACAAAAACCCAATGGAAAGCAGACCTAGCTCCTCATTTTACATATGAAGAGACTGAAGTTCTAAGAGTTTAAGTAGCTTTCCACAGGTCACACAGTGAGTGTTAGATCTGAGAAGGAAAGCTAGATCAGATCTTGCTAACTCTAAAGTCAGCGTCTAGGGCTTCCCTGGTGGCGCAGTGGTTGAGAGTCCACCTGCCGATGCAGGGGACGAGGGTTTGTCCCCCGGTCTGGGAAGATCCCACATGCCACGGAGAAGCTGGGCCCGTGAGCCATGGCCGCTGAGCCTGCGCGTCCACAGCCTGTGCTCCGCAACGGGAGAGGCCACAACAGTGAGAGGCCCGCGTACCGCAAAAAAAATAAAAAATAAATAAAAAATAAAGTCTGCGTCTAACTAATATGGGATCTAAGGAAAAAACAAAAAACATATATTTTAAATAACTACAGTTTGCCTGGCTCCACAGTTAAGCTCTGAATTGTGTTCCATGACACCTGGCATTTGCTGCTTGCACAGTATTTATCATTCTCACTTTGTTCAAAGAAACCAGCCTCCCACCCTTGGGAATAAATTAATAAGAGGTATGGAAGGAGGAGTCAGGTCATGTGGAATAAAGCATAATGTACAGAGAGGTAGTGAATCACAGAGGTTTGGTCCCCTGGCTCTGGATCTAAGATGTATCTGAGTCTTCATCCCAGCTCTGCAGAAAGAGAAATGGAAGGAACAGGAGGAAAGAAATCTTTGACAGCTTTGGTGTTTTATTATTACATCCACAATGCAACGAGATGAGTTGATCTCAAAAATATTAAATTTCATATTTTTTTTTCTCACTGCCTATCACTGAGTAGTATTTTGTTTTCAACTTTTTAGTTCATGTACTCTTACAACAAACATTCTTTTTATAAACAAGGTCAAACTGCTTTCTTCTAGTCCAGACTGGATATAAACACATCACATTAGCTATGGCTTGGGTCACACTGAAAAGCTCAGGTCATGGGAGAACAACTGTGTGATCAATGGCTTTGGATGGTAATGGGACATATCAAGAAAGAAAAAGAATAGCTTAGCCCAGGACTAGACTAAGTAAAATGCTACATCATATAATTAAAGCCATGGGTTAATACCAGGCTGAATACTTGGAGATAAACACATTCAGGAAAGTTGAATGCCAGGAATTGCATATATTTGGGTGGGAAGACCATTAACAGTAATTTCATACTGAAACAAAAATCAGAATGTATCTTAAAATAGCAACAGAGCAGTCAGCTGGCAGGGGTCCAAGTACGGGCAGTATGAAGACTGCAGGCAGATGGGCACTGCAGAAGACTGCTATTATTTCACCAAAGGAATTTTGTTAGAGCAAAGGTTAATCTGAAATACTCTGTAACATATCCACTTTACACTCAAGGACTAAAATTTCACTGTCTATGATATTTCCCATCCTTAATTTTACACCCACCACATTGTGTCATAGAGCCTAGTAGGGGTTCTGCAGAGAGATCACATGACAATATTAAGAGATTCCAATAGTAAAATATCACCATTATTAAGGTTGCAGGATACAAATTAATGCACAGAAATCTATGGCATTTTTATACACCAACAATCAAAAATCAGAAAGAGAAATTAAGGAAACACTCCCGTTTACCATTGCAACAAAAAGAATAAAATACCTAGGAATAAACCTGCCTAAGGAGGTGAAAGACTTGTACTCAGAAAACTATAAAAAACTGATGTAAGAAATCAAAGATGACATAAACAGATGGAGAAATATACCATTTTCTTGGATCAGAAGAATCAACATTGTGAAAATGATTATACTTCCTAAAGCAATCTACAGATTCAATACAATCCCTATCAAGCTACCAATGGCATTCTTCACAGAATTAGAACAAAAAATTTTACAATTGGTATGGAAACAGAAAAGACCCTGAATAGCCAAAGCAATCTAGAGAAAGAAAAACAGAGTTGGAGGAAACAGGCTCCATAACTTCAAACTACACCACAAAGCTACAGTAATCAAGACAGTATGGTACTGGCACAAAAACAGAAATATAGATCAATGGTATAGGATAGGATGCCCAGAGATAAACTCATGCCCACATGGGCATCTAATTTACGACAAAGGAGGCAAGAGCATACAATGGAGAAAAGACAGCCTATTCAATAAGTGGTGCTGGGAAAACTGGACAGCTACATGTTAAAGAATGAAATTAGAACACTCCTTAACACCATACACAAAAATAAACTCCAAATGGATTAAAGACTTAAATGTAAGACCAGACACTGTAAAACTCTTAGAGAAAAACATAGGAAAAACACTCTATGACATAAACCACAGCAAGATCTTTTTTGACCCACCTCCTAGAGTAATGGAAATAAAAAACAAAAATAAATAAATGGCACTTAAGTAAACTTAAAAGCTTTTGTACAGCAAAGGAAACCATGAACAAGACAAAAAGACAACCTTCAGAATGGGAGAGAATATTTGCAAATGAAACAACAGATCAAGGATTAATTTCCAAAATATACAAACAGCTCATGGAGCTCAATATCAAAAAAACAAACAAGCCAGTTAAAAAAATGGGCGGAAGACCTAAATAGACATTTCACCAAGGAAGACATACAGATGGCCAAGAGGTACATGAAAAGATCCTTGACATCACTAATTGTAGAGAGATGCAAATCAAAACTACAATGAGGTATCACCTCACGCCGGTCAGAATGGCCATTATCAAAAAATCTAGAAACAATAAATGCTGGAAAGGGTGTGGTGAAATGGGAACCCTCCTGCACTGTTAGTGGGAATGTAAATTGATACAACAACTATGGAAAACAGTATGGAGGTTCCTTAAAAAACTAAAAATAGAACTACCATATGACCCAGCAATCCCACTACTGGGCATATACCCTGAGAAAACCATAATTCAAAAAGAGACACATGCCACAATGTTTGTTGCAGCACTATTTACAATAGCCAGGACATGGAAGCAACCTAAGTGTCCATCGACAGATGAATGGATAAAGAAGATGTGGCACATATATAGGAATGAAATTGAGTTATTTTTAGTGAGGTGGATGGACCTAGATTCTGTTATACAGAGTGAAGTAAGTCAGAAAGAGAAAAACAAATACCATATGCTAATGCATATATATGGAATCTAAAGAAAAAAAAAATGGACTGATGAACCTAGTTGCAGGGCAGGAATAAAGAGGTAGACATAGAGAATGGACTTGAGGACATGGGGTGGGAGGGGGAAACTGGGGCAAAGTGAGAGTAGCATCGACATATATACACTACCAAATGTAAAATAGTTGGCTGGTGGGAAGCAGCAGCATAGCACAAGGAGATTGGCTCCGTGCTTTGTGATGGCCTAGAGGGGTGGCATAGGGAGGACAGGAGGGAGATGCAAGGGGGAGGGGATATGGGGACATGTGTATGCATATGGCTGATTCACTTTGTTGTGCAACAGAAACTAACACAGTATTGTGAAGCAATTATACTCCAATAAAGATCTATTTAAAAAACACACACAAAAAAGAAAAATAACAGTAAAAACAAAACAAAACACCATTATAAGAGAGGCCGCACATTTGAATATAAAATCCCTTCCACTGTAAAATTTTCTGTGAAAAACTAAATCTAAAAATTAAATCTTTTCACAAGTTAAAAATCCAAATTTAAAGTCTCGAACAAAGGCCATACTCAAAATATCTTGCTTTTGTGAATTAATTAACATTCAATAATTGTCCCCCTCCCAGCCCTCTAATTCTGCTCTGTCTCAGCTGTTATAGTTAGGCTTCTTTTAGCAGCTGAAGCTTGGCTTTTC
Organism: Neophocaena asiaeorientalis asiaeorientalis; assembly: GCF_003031525.2. NCBI lineage: Eukaryota > Metazoa > Chordata > Mammalia > Artiodactyla > Phocoenidae > Neophocaena > Neophocaena asiaeorientalis. The sequence continues at coordinate 3,749,166 of NW_020175017.1, forward strand.
ACTGGAATCAGTGTAGTCTTTTAGGAATTAACTTGTTGAATTATTCAATAATAAGTTTCTCCTGAGCCTTACTTTGCAGAATTCAGTATTAGTAAGACACAAGATTTTCACAGCTCTGGCCCTATACCCTCCAAATTTAGAAAATAAGCAATTCCCCGCCCATAGAACCATTATCATAGGTTACAGTTCATAGAAACCAAGGCTTAGAACCTCAAAAGTAAGTGAGAAAGTAGTTGAAGTCAGCCTACAACTGTTTTTATCCAAAAGTTAGAATCCAAAAGTTATGAACATAAACTCAAACGGAAGACTTAGCCCATAAAGATTTTAATTATGCTAGTCTGTTTACCTTACCTTAGAAGGGGTAGAAATCCACCAACACAAATGATTTATTCTCCTAGAGAATTGCATTGGAAAAATCACTGTCTTTTCTCAATCTATAGAAAATTTATAATGGTGATACGTGGCACTCACTAATTATAATTTGAAATGTCTTTCTTTCTCAAGTAGTACATTTCCCTCTGGTACTGAATTAAGTGGGGGACCCACATGGAAACATTGTGTCCACTCTCATACCAGGCAGGCATTTTCAGTTCTGTATCACAAGAGCTATTTCCCCTGCCTCTTGTAAAATTGTTCAGGACTCTCTCACCTGCATTCTAAGGAGCGTATCTTCTTCATGCATCTTTCCCTGTGTCATAACACACTGCTGTGTCATGAATGGGCTACTCATTACTGAGCGCTCGTGTCCTCCAGGCAAGTCACAGCCTGGTACATTTACTCCAATGAACAGCAAATATATTATCATGTGCAATATGTGCAATGGCATGAAAAAGGCTGGGAAGCTCTGAAACCAATCCAGAACCAAATTACAAACACCTAGTGAGGTATCTCTTGAGCCTGCAGACAGCAATATGAGTACAAGATTATTTCCCTTCCTGACCTCACTGCCATACACAGTGAAATGCAGTTTGGAACAGGCCATCTCACTGTACCTGACCAGACCTGTCACTATCAGCTTATGTTTGGAACTTCACCAGATCTCTAAAGCCTTCACAGGACTCAGCTGCTTCGCAAGTCAGAAGCAGCAAATACTCTCTTGTACTTTATATAAGCAGAACAGCTTCCCTATAACTGAGTCCTTGCCCCTTGTTTCAAACCCATAAGATTGCTGATAGGGTGACCATATAATTTATTATACATTTTGGGTCATAAAATGGAGCACTAAAAAGCATTACCTGAGACTTTCTTGATCAAACTGGGACGTATAGTCACCCTAGTCACTGAGGAGCAAATCAACAATCAGGAAATAAGTTAATAAGGTTAAATAAGATCCTGAGAATAGGAATTACTGACCCAGAAATAGGATTGTTTCCTCGACACTGAGTCAGGGCTCCACCAACAGATGGAAGTTGAGAGGCCCAAGTTGGGAAGATTATATTACATTAGAAAGAGAGGTATTTTACTAATGGTTAGTCCTCCATCTTTATCTTCTACTTCTCAACAACTTTTGGCCTGTTTGATTCTTGTTTCTTTATTGACAATCTTTATGTACTACTGGATAATCACTTAACAGATTTTCCCATCAATTCCCGGCTTACACATTCTCAGCTGCCTGTATTGCCTCCTCCTCCCCTGTCAAACTTCTAAATGTCGGACTTTCCCTGAGGACTCTCCTTGACCCTTTACTTGGTGTTCTCTCTCTTTAGGTGACTTTTACCAAATGGTTATAAATTACACTTATGCTGATGACCCCCTAAATTACATCTCCAGACTGGTCAATTCACCTTTGCTCTAAATTCATAAATAACTACTTACTTGTCATCACCATTCCAACCTAATAAAGCCCAAGTAAAACATAAATTCTACCCTGGGAAATGCACTTAGCTTCAGACCTTCTATTTCTCAATAAATAGCACACCATTCATCTGGTATCTCAAATGCAAAAACTTGGTTTGATCCTTGAGTACTCTATTTTTTTCTCACACTCATCAACTAATCAATCACTAATTCTTCCTGTCTCTACTTCAAATATACCTCCCCAATTGGGTCATTTCTCATCTTTTTTAATTGCTATAACCTAGTCCAAACCATCATCATCTCTCACCTGGAATAATACATTAGCTTCCTAAGAGACTTCCTTGTCTCCCACTCTTAATCCACAGTGATCCATCCTCCCCAGTGTTTTTCTGGGCTTATATCATTACTTCCTCCCTTTCTAAAAACTTACCAATAGCATCCCATGGTAACCAGAATAAAACTTTACCACAGCTTCTAAGATCCTATAAAATCTGGCCCTTGCCTACCTCTCTGACCTAATCTCCCTTCACATTCACCACACTTTAGCCACACTCTCCTTATTTCTGTTTCTTTAAGAGGCAAAGATCATTCCCATCACTGAGGCCTTTGATCTTGCTATTTTTTCTGTTATGGATGCTATTCTCCAGAATTTTTGCACAACTGACTCCACATTACCCAAGTCAACATTCTCAGAGATACCTTTCTTCACGATGCTAGCTAAAGCTCTCCCCTCCCCTTGTGTCTGTCCTATCTTATTTTATATGTCACTTATCAACACCAGAAAACCGAAGCCAGAATAACCTCCTGCATGTGGGAACTCTGAATTATTCACTGCTTAAAACAGTGCCTGCCACCTAGTAAATACTCATTAAATAGTTTTTGACTGGCAAAAATGGAAAATTCTGTCATTCTGCAAAGTATAACAAAAATATCATTGAAACCACATCTCAAAACTGTAGCCTTTATATATATTCCCCCAGATCTTTATTTTCACAAGCAATCTCAATTCCAAACCTTTTGTTCATTCCCGTTCATGTTTTCATCTTCTCACGTAAGTCTTATACAGCTTGCTTTATTTCAATAGCCCCAAAATCTACCATAATGGACCAATATTGTTTATAAGTTGGTAAATTTATAATATGCTTCCTTTACATATTATCACACTTAAAAATGTTTATGCAGTTGTTGGTCCCTCTTTCTCCATCATTTATTTGCTTGGCAGTTGAACATAGCTATCGGTCCTTCAGGTCTCCTTCTCTAAATACAACTTCTTTGTCTTGCTCCAGCCATAACCACATGCCACCCCCCACCCCTTGCCTCTACACCACCCACCACTTCCAACATCTGGAAGTTATAGAAATCAAGAAAAAAGGAAAAATAATTCCTTTCCTATTGTGCACCTGCACTTGTTCATTCCCTGCCTATGTCAAAGAATGCCTGGATCTCAAGGATACCAACGCCTACACTCCCCTCCCAGCTCTCACTAACACTTGATGTTTTTACCCACAGTTTCATAAATATATGCAGGCACCTTGAAAAGCTAATACTATATCATCGATTTAAAATTATATTCCTTAAATATGTTTCAAATTTTTAGAGGGTGAAAGAAGACTGATTTTTGCATTGACAAAAACAGTATACAAAAACAACTTTGCTTCCTAGGTCTTATCCCCTGATTAAGTAGAATCCATGTTATGAAAAAATGCTACAAAGAGTTTCTTAACTTTCCTGTTGTTCTTATTGTCTTTTCAGTTTTCCTTTGCAGAGGTATGAACCAGACTGCTTCCTGAGAAGCATATTAGAGGAATTAAATTTAGATTAAATTAAATTTTATGAAAATCACTCATTCCAGGTAAACCGCAGTAGACCCAGGCATTATTCCAGCTCAGATTTTACAGACTATAGCATCTGACTGTGGAAAAAAGCATTTAGCCTATGCATCAGCACTGTGAGAATGCTTTAGTTTATTCTCTTCCTTTTCATTCAAGGGCACTGTCTACTTTGGCAGAAGTGTGGCCAATTTACATTTTTTCCAGTTATGTAAGGAGTTATGTGTGGAAACTTGGCTTAAACAGCTCTTTCATTTTAGTGATATTTCAGCTTCTCTTCTAGATGGTGCCCTGAACAATTGCTACTTGGCTGTCCTATCTCCAGATCTAACTCAGGTTTTATCATCTTGCCCAGTCTTTCTTCTTCCATCACAAACTGTACCAGTTGCACTAACACCTTTGGGCTGGCAGTACACAGCCAACCATCCCCAGTGCTGGCTTTTCTACTGTCCTAACCCCAACTCACAGAACACATTTTATGCCTACTTGATATATTGGATTTAGAGTTGAGAGCAGGTAGATCTATACTCAGGAACCTCACAGGACAGAAGAGACAGGAAGGCCAGTAAGGGAGGAACACAGTCTCAAAAGGAGAGAAGAAACAGACATGAGAGTGGAAAACCATGGTACCAAAGAGACACAGAGAATAGAGACAGAGATGGAAAGAGAAGTTGATTAGCATTACATTGAACCAGGCAAAAAAAATTAACATAGCATCGTTTTTAGATGTAAATGACCTGGATCATAGAAAAGTAGAATTCTAAATTGACTCAGATGTTTAAACCTAATGTTAATCAAGTCATATTCTTAAACCATATACTATTTATGTCTAATTACTCTGCAGGAAAGTATTACATATTGTTAAATGTCAAAGAAACCTGAGTGAGTTTTAGATGATGATAACAATAAATCCATTCTCTCTGTGCTCTCTTCAGGGCTCCAGTGTTAGCTTCTGTGAACTAGCTCACAAAGTATGACTGCACCTGAGAAATGAGATTTCACAAAACCACAGGAAGAGTACCAATTCAGAGATTAAGAACTTTTTTTATAATAATCCAGTTGATAAAAGCAGAATGCAAAATATTTCAAGTACAAAAAGGGAATTGTTGGGCCAAAAAAAAAAAAAGAGGGAAAGCACGACAGATTTGTTTCAGCTTTAGTTCAAGTTTGCAAATCGTAGAACTTATTAGTAATTTGAGGTATTTGGTTTTTATAAATATCAAATCCTTTTATTTCAATTTGCTTCCATATAGACACCTATAATAAAAGGATTTGATAATCCATTTTAATGCCACACTACAATAACAGGTATTTTTTAACCCAGCAACCAACGGGAAAAAATATATTATAAAAAATCAGAAATACATATAGCTGAGAAAGAGGTAGATGATAAATAACAAAAGAGAAAAACTGTTTGAAAATACTTCTTATCTATACTTTTTATCCTCTCAGCTATAAGAAAGCCTGTATTTTCTATCCCCTCTCTTACTAAGTTATGCTCACTTCTTTCTAGTCATTCCCACCCTCTAATGGCCACCATTTCATTTGTTAAGAAAACAAAAATATATGATTAAGTAACACATACAAAGGTTTTCATAAATGTAAAATCCCATTAATCCAAGACTATAAGAAAATAAATATATTACATTTCATGTTATAGTAAATGCTTTTAAGATTGCTGTGCCTTCTTAATTCTTGTTATATCTTGGTACTCCTTGCATGCATGTGTAGTTACATGTGTATATGTGTGTATCTGTATCATATTTTAATTTTATTCTTCAAAGCATAAGTTGATGTAAAATAATCTTAAATAGCTCATTGAAAGAAAACATGTATTGTATATGGTTGAAAATAACAATGAACATGGGCATGTAATGTAGCAAATATAAGTATTAGGCATTACTAATGCATTGGATGCTTTATAAATATAACCAAGGCAGCAAAACATAAATTATGCTTATCAAAAAACCCATCCTGACCCAAATTTCTGAATTTATAAAATTAGAATATATGCTTCCCTTCTCTGTGACCCTAAAGGCATTAGGAACCACTAAAATAATAGAACTAAAAGGAGTGGACACTGTTTTCCTACCTGCCCTGGAGAAGAAAGCATCAGAAGCATGAGTGGAATTTGGAACAGCACCTGAACATCATATCCAGAACCTGCATGAAAATCTTGAGCCTGAAAATATGCATCAGCATCCTTCATCCTCACTGAGGGCTCCTCAGTACTCATTTGGTTGCCTTCCAGCATTCTTCCTTTCCTGATTTTATCAAGAATCCATTCATCTCTAGCATAGCCCAGGTATGGTGCCTCAGTAAATCTTACCCACCCAGTTTCAAAGGTAGCCTTAATTTATTTCAAAGAATTTCCATTGACTCCCACTTGCCAGAGACTGGTCCAGGATAATCATGTGTGGCAAGCCATGGTCAAGCCTATCAAACTAAACCTGGCGTAGGCCAGATGATTAGTAGTAAATGCAGCATGGAACAATATACTTAAATTCCCTTAGATGGTAACAGGTGGAAACAACTGGTACATACTCCACCCTGACCCAAAATACAATAAAAGGCAACAAATTCAGCTGGCGTGGCAGATGCATCACTTTTCACAAGCTTCAGAGACCACCAAACTCTGGTGTACAGTCTTCAAGAAGAGCAAGGAGAAATATTGAGACCTTATGCTCCTGAAGTACACTTTATGAGTATTTTCTCCATTGCCTATTTCCAGATACAAGAGTAAACCAAACAAACAGTGACATAAACCAAGCCCTGTATTTTGTTGTCACCATTTCTCAAACACGAAACTGATGATTTAATCTGGCCCTGCTCTTGGATGAGTCAACAGATTGGTAAGTACAGACAAGAAAGGACTGAAATAAGGATGAGGTCACCAGGCTATATGGCTACCCTACTACCACTGGGATCAGAGTCGCTTGATCTGTGGAACCTGAGGGAAAGTTTCTGGAAAGATACAGGTTATTTAATGACACAAGATTTGCTAGCTCTGCCAAATCCCTTCCTTAAGCCATGACCCATCATGCCAATGCTACTAAGTTATGGGCCTCTTGAGGGAAATTTAGGAATGTGTAATTGTGAAACACCCAAACCTAAGCAAGCTGGTTATTAAGGCTTGGAACCAGAGTCTGGATTCAGGGTCTGGAGCTGGGTCTTTCTCATAGAATTTTTCAGCTGTGGTGGGATTTATACAAATGCCCATGGACCTGGGAGCCCAGAGGCCAGGGCTTCTGGCTACAGGCTTACTATCCTTTTTACTTTCTGGCTTCTCCTCTTGGAGGGTTCTGGATGGGGGTTCCCAGCAGCAGTGGCAATCTTCCTTCCAGGGTCACCCTTGGGCCACAGTTTCAAATCATATCTCATTCCTGTTGGACCTAATAGGTAATTCAAACTAATGTGGGTTCCTGTTCAAGATGGCAATGTAGGAGGATACTGAACTCACCTCTTCCCATAAACACACTGAAACTACAGCTACATAAGAAACAATTTCCTCTCAAAGAAACCCCCAGAATAGCTGAGCAACTCCTATACATCAGGAAAACAAGAAAAAACCCACATCAAAATGGGTAGGAGAGGCTGAGACACAATCTGGCCATAAACCCTACCCTTGGCACAGCAAGAAAAGATGCAAAAGGGACTCACAACCCTGAGCTTCTCCCTGAATAGCAAAGGGTTTGAACCCCACATCTGGTACCCCAACTTTTAAGGCCTGCACCTGAGGGATGAACACTCAAAACATCTAGCTCTAAAAGCCAACAGGGCCTTCATCCATAAGACTATAGTGATCTAAGAAACACTTCTTAACGGGCTCTTGTGGATTCACCTGACTACCTTCCTCCCACTCCATGCCCAGAGCCTGTGCAGAGGCATCCAACTGAAATGCACAGTCTTCTGTGAAAGAGACCTAGTTGCTTATCTTAAAGCTTGGACTTGAGGGGCAGGCACATCTAATTTAACACAAATCTAAGGGCCTATGGAAATGCTCTCCAAAGATGGAGGCTGGTGGGTGCCATCTTTGCACTCTCCCTCTGTCTTGTTCCAGATCACCAGTATCTTCCAGAAAGGAGCTTGTGCAAACTTCTGGTGCTCCAGTTTTCGCAGGTGCCACCCAAGGGACACCTCTTGATCACCTGGCTCTGATAGCCAGTGAGGTTTACATTTCTTAGGTCCCACAGAGCTGTAACAAACAGAAAGAATTCTTAACAGCCACCTCCCAGGGCAGAAGACTGAAATGCTCAGTGTCTGTGGAAGAGGCCTATTATCTTCATAGCTGCAGCCTGAGGGACAGGCTTCTAATTAAACACACGTCTAAGGGCTGACTGTAATCCTCTCCACAGACCTCAGAGGGCAGGTGCTATCTTTGTGCTCTCCCTGTGCCTCCATCCTTTACATTGGTCTTAGTGATGATTGTTTGGATTTGACCCCAAAGCAGAGGCAACGGAAGCAAAAATAAACAAGTGGGACTACATCAAACTAAAAAGATTCTGCACAGCAAAGGAATTAATCAACAAAAAGACAATACACCAAATAGGAGAAAATATTTGGAAATCATAAATCTAATAAGGGGTTAATATGCAAAATATATAAAGAACCCCTACAACTCAATAACAACAACAAAAAATCTGATTTAAAAATGGGCTGAAGATCTGAGGAGACATTTTTCCAGAGAAGACATACAGATGACCAACAGGTACATGAAAACTGCTCAACATCACTAATCCTCAGGGAAGTACAAATCAAAACCACACTGAGATATCAGCTAACACCTGTTGTATGGCTATTATCAAAAAGATAAGAAAGAACAAGTGTTGGTGAGGATGTGGAGAGAAGGGAACCCTTGTGTACTGTTGGTGGGAAAAGCTAGAATCAAATAAATCTAAAGAATTAACCTGAAGAATTCTATACAAATACTTTACAAACAAAGGAAGTCTATCTAGTTTGCTAAAAAGTCACTTATATCGTATGTATTTTTTCTATGAAACAAGCAAAAGATAAAATAATTTCTCATGGATTTTTAACCTATCAACAAATTCATAAATACTTAAGCATAATATATCTTTGTATAAGCATGAATTATTATTGTACTTCATTCCAGTAAGAACCCAATTTTAAAAAGCATTAGCAAAAAAAAAAGCATTAGCAAAAATCACATTATTTTATATTTAATTTAAAATAATGGTAGGAGATAAAAACAAATGAAAAATAATGTTTATTTGATCAGCTCTATCTAAATGAATGAAAATCCCTTATGAAGAGACCAAGAGGTCATACTCCCACGTAAAATTCTTAGAGCTTTAAAAGAAATGTTTTATTCTATCTGTGAAGCACATTAAATTATCTCTCCCTTAGTACTGTATCCAGTGAAGCAATTCTGACTTTTTGTACATTTTCCTATTAACAATGTGCATAGTATTCTGAAATAAACTGACAAACTTTACAGAGGAACAGTCGTCAATTCACTAGTTGATGAGCAGGCAAATATAAAGGCTTTCCATACTTAGTGTTTCCAAGGAAATCCCCTTTCAGTATACACTCATTCAACATGCAAGCTTCAAAGGAACTGTATAGTCTCTGTGCATGTGTGAGGAAAGCAAAATAAAGGTGTAAGTTAAAATCTCTAGAATGAAACATTAGTTCCATGACAATGAAGAGTATTACAAGAATCAGCTAACCATATTGATTTGATTGAACATAAGCAAGATGATGTTTGAAAAAAGAGGAAACTAGAAGAAATAAATATGCCCTAGGGAACCTTGTTAGTGAAATATTTCAAAAGGAAATGCCATTGTAAACAATACCAGAATGACAATACAAAGAGGGATGAGACAAGAAAGCGAAATAAAGCAAGAGCAACAAATAAACTGAAACTAAAGAAAAATAAAGAAATGAAGAAAGGAAACAAATCTGTATATTTGAGCTTATCAATGTTTATTTATAGCAACACTAATATAAAGAAAATTGACCAATGAGGTCAATTCCAAAAATCAATGCAGCTGTAAAACTTTAAATTAGTCAGAACAGTAGGTTGCAACCTTACACTGAAAGTGTTTGATGTCTGAACTCTTTGGTGTACTCAGTAAGCATCCACTATCATCATTCACTTATGAAAATTATGAAGGCTTATGAAATACTAAGATATGCATAAGTATGAGAATACTTCTATAATATGCTAATAATTTCATTAGGATGCTTTATTGTGCTTTCATGTGTGTAATGTTATTATTTAATATTAACATTTTCAATACAGACAGTCCCTGACATAACGGTTCAACGTAAGATTTTTTGACATTACATGTTTGAAAGCAATACTCATTCAGTAGAAATTGTACTTCAAATTTTGAATTTTGATCTTTTCCTGGGCTAGCGATATGTGGTAGGATACTGTCCCCTGATGCTGGGCAGCAGCCGTGAGCCACGGCTCCCAGTCAGCCACACCATGTCACAAGGTAAACAACTGATACACTTACCACCATTCTGTTGTATAGTATAGCATTCAATAAATTACATGAGATATTCAACACTTTATTATAAAATAGGCTTTGTGTTAGATGATTTTGCCCACTGTACACCAATGTAATGATTCTGAGCGTGTGTAAGGTAAGCTAGGCAAGGCTATGACATTCAGTAGGTGAGGTGTATTAAATGCATTTTCTACTTATGATTTTTTTCAACTTACAGTGGGTTTATTGGGAAGTAACCCCATCGTAAGTTGAGGAAGATCTGTACCTAATTAACATGTTTCATGTTCAATGAAATGTATATGTATATATACAATTTTTTGGTTGTTGTTGAACAGCTGAGATTATACACACACACACACACACACACACACACACACACACACATGCATACCACTTGAAAATGCCACAGCTCTAACATGCCTAACCCTCCAAGGAACTCTACAGAATAAAGTGATTAGCCTTCATACCTCCTGCATCATCACAGCAACATGCTAGTACCTAATACACTTCCAGTCACTGCGTACTTTGTCTTCTTTCAGAAGTATGTAAATTATGGATAGGATGTAGATGCATCTTCATCATAAAGTAGCTCTATTAGCAAAGTCCATGTCAACACTTCAAATGAAATTTGTGCTGACTTATTTTCAGAGAAAACCAACCTGCTTGCTTCCTTTTATATCTGTGGCATGGTCATATGAATGTTCATGTTTTCTTCCTAGACTGATAAAGCTTGCAATGCACACACTGATGGATTAAGTGTTACTGTGTCAATGGCTTTAGGCCAATATATTATTACCCTTTCCACAGTGAGGATCTAAGAATTTGTGTATGTTGGATCTATGATGTGCAATGATATTTGAATTCAAAATAACGCTGTCTGCTATGGGTAGATATATGTGCTATGACTTGGGCCATCTATAACATGACCTCATTACTGCAATTCAAAGACAATTGTAAAATGAAGAGCTAGTATACTAGGGCTTGAAATGACAAACTGTCATTACTTAGAATAAAAAAGATGATTCAGTTAAAAAGTGATAGTGCCAAGATTCAAACAAATTAAGAGAAATTGATATCTCTGTTTTACCAGTATGATGAGTAGTGTACATCATTTTGGCAATTCAATGTTACATTTCTCCTTAAAAAAGATTTAAAAGTTCCCTGTTTAACAGCAATGGCACTAACATCTGCATTTTGTCTTATTTTAACAAAAACACTTTCATAACTGTCTAGGTCAGAGTTACAAATGGGGAAGCTAAAAAGTGACAGTCTGAGATTCAAATTTGGATCTATATCACTGGACTCGAGGCATTAGCCAGCATCTAAATCCATAACCATTTGTTGCTCATGTGCTTATATGCTGGAGTTTAACTTTTCTAGGCTTCAGTGTCCTTATAAATAAAATTTAAAAATTGAATTAAGTGATCATTAAGCTCCATTACAGTCTTTTAGAATTAGGCAGAATGTATATTTAAGTCTATGATTAGACAGAATCACAAAAAGGAGAGATTGATGCAATATGAAATTATGTGTTCTAAATGGAGCCTAGTGATTTGCAAAACATGGCTTTGCCTACAGCACTAAGTAAATTTTGCATTATGACAGGTAAACCATCTTGTGCGTGGTTTTTTGTTTTTTGTTTTTTCAAAAAACATGCTCTCCTAACTCATAGGCCCACTAGAAGGATCAATATCGAAATGAAAAAGAAGTATAAATACATTTTGTAAACTCTTCCAAAAAAAGCATAATATGTAATTTTATTCTGTTTTGTTTGATAACTTGTTTTTTGTTGTATAATGTTTTACAACAGATTTATTGAGATATAATTCCTATTACACAAAATTCACACTTTTAATGTGTATAATTCAATGGTTTTTAGCAGATTCACAGGGTTTTGTAATCATTAAAATTAATTTTAGAATATTTTTGTCACCTGCAAAACAACCCATTTACCTATTAACAGCCACTCCGATTCTCACCTCCCCCAGCCCCTGACAACACTAATGTACCTTTAGTTTCTATGAATTACCTTCCCTGGACATTTCATATCAATGGAATCATACAATCTGTGTCCTTTCGTGACTGTCTTCTTTCACTTAGTATAATGTTTTCAAGGTTCATCCATGTTATGGCATACACCAGTGTGACTGCTTTTTATTATCTAATAATATTCCGTTGTACGGATATACCAGATTTTATTAATCCACTCATCAGTCGGTGGACATTTAGGTTGTTTCTACTTTTTGGCTATTATGAATAATGCTTCTGTGAACACTCATTCAAGTTTTTGAATGGAGATATGTTTTATTACTCTCGAATATATACCGAGGAGTAGAATTGCTGGATTGATGATAAGTCTAGGTTTAATATTTTCAGGAACTTCCAAACTCTTTTCCAAAGTGGCAGTAGCCATTTTACAATCCTAGCAACAATGTATGAGGGTTCAAGTTTCTCCACATCCTTGTCAACATTTATCATTACCAGCCTTTATTTTAGTAATCCTAGTAGGTTTGAAATAGTATTTCATTGCAGTTTAAATTTGTTTTTCCCTAATAACTAATGATGTTGAGCATCTTTTCAAATGTTTGTGAGTCATTTGTATATTTTCTTCAAAGTAGTATCTATAAAAGTTCTTTGCCCATTTTTTAATTGGGTTTTTTGTTTGCTTGTTTTTACTGTTGAGTTGTAAGAGTTCTTTATATGTTCTGGATACTAGACCTCTGAAAATGATTTCCAGATATTTTCTTCCATTCTGTGTGTATTTTCACTTTATGGGTGGCATCACTAGAAGCATATATACATATATATGATTTTAATAAAATATATATAAATATGATTTTGATAAAGCCCAATTTGTCTGTTGATTTCATTGCTCATGTTTCTGGTATCATATCTAAAACACCACAGTCTAACTCAAAGTCATGAAAATGTACTTACATTTTCTTCTAAGAGTTATAGACCATTATAGTAAGTTTTAAAATTTGGAAGTTTGAATCATCCAACTTTTTTTACTCCAACTGTTCTTCTTTTTCAAGATTATCTGGCTATTCTGAGCCTCTTACATTCCTATATGAATTTTAGGGTCAGTTAAAATTTGAGGGACTCTGGAGTGACAAAACAACTTTGTTATTCTGTTCCTTAAAATTCCCCATATGTATTCAGGGTCATGTCAAAGTTCTACATGCCATAATCCACTGAAAACTGAAAAAATTAGGCCACAAGTGAGTCCTATGAGTGACACCAACTGAACGGTCTTCCTTTGTATTTATCTTTTCATACCTTTTCCATAAGCCTTTGTGATGACTGAAAATGATGAGAGAGAGAGTGAAAGCGAACGTCAGCCAAAAGAGAGTTAAGTGAAATGTTCTTTTCTAAAAGACCTTTAAAGCACAGCACTTACAAGTAGTGAGGGATGAGTTATGTCAGGATTGTGCTCTGAATCTAATAAAATTTTGAACATATTTATAAACAACGAAGAAAAAGGAGGTTCAATAAAGACTATCAAATACCTGATAGTTTTGCTGTTTTTCTCTGTCTTTTAGTCTTTTACAGTTTTCCTAAATAAACCAAAGAAGTAAAGGAGATACATGTACATATACATAGATATATAGATATCTTACATCTATTATCTCAACCCATCATGGATTGCTTTGTATTTCTGTGTTTTACTACTAACTATATTTTCCTAAATCTTTCAGTAAAATTGATTCTCTAGGTAGATATACAAATTTCATCCTGGAGTTTCTATAATTCCTTGGCACATTATTATGGATCCAATAAAGTATAAGAACCCCAAGTAGATATGGTATTGCACATCCATCCCTGTGTCTTGAATCCAAGTTCCTAATGTACCTCGCTTTTTTCATTTACAGTTTTTGTAGTTAATGAATGCTGAACCACTTTGAATAGTTTCTGGCTGAGTTTACTATGCTCTTCTCCTTTAACTGTCATTTGTGGGACTGGTAGAAATGTACATGAGTAATTGAACCCGTAATTACCAAAATCCACACATAGCTGGGCATTCAAAAGGAATCTGAAAGCTTTGTATCTTTTACACCACTTGCTTTTTCAACCTTTAATTTATCCTGTATTATGCATGTAAGCCTAGAAAATACTTTTTAAAAAAACAACAAAAAAGACTAATTCAGGGTTAATGACTTTCCAGTTAAGATAGAGAGCAAGACAGTAGGAGAGATCTTTTTTTATTCTTCTAGTTAATCTTTATTCAGCCTCCAAAACTCAGTTAATGTTATCTTACCAAATAAAAGCTTTCTAGGATATCGTCCTATGTGCCACTCCCTGTCTAGACGAGGTACTGCTTTAAGCTCTCAGTATACTTTCTACTTATTTCTATCATAACATTTATCACATGTTTATAAGGTAAATCTCTCTTTGCAGATCTACTCCCTAGAGAGTGAGCTTTCTTAATTCTGGACCATGTCTATCACTTCTGAAACTCTAATGTCCTACCCTGTGTTTAACGTATGTTTGGTAAATAATAATTAAGGACTTGATACATTTAAAACCATCAATTCTCTGTCCTTCATTCCATTTTTATTCCTTTTGATCATTTTAAATGGATTTGGACCCGAACCCCATTTCAAAGTACTGTTTTTATTCTCAGCGAGGTTTCTCATTTGGCCTTTACTGGTGGGTTTTACTAGATTTCCATTCATCTCCCAGGTTAAGGATGTTCTCCACAGACAAAATTGTCTTTAGATTCAGAGCAATATCTCTGTTTATTATGCAGCGATCCATTCAAATTGTAATTCAGGAAGAGAGGCTACATCTCACATAGGATGAAGTTCATCTCTGATAGATGACTTTAGGCAGCTGAGGAAGGATCCCTATCAGAATCTGCTTCCTGTGAGTCCAACACTGGCCAGTCCAGTTTTTGGTTTTAAACACTGAACTTGAGATATCTAACCCATTGTCAGCTATTAGTAATGGAATCTTGGTGTGAATTTATTTTACTGCTTTTTTCTAACATCTAGCTGAAATCAACTATCTTAAAGAGTAAGGTTTTACTAGAACAGAAATAAAGGATAAAGGGTTCATTCAGGAGCCTGTGACACACTTCCTGGGAGAGAAGACCAGGGACAGTACCTCATTAGCAGCCTGTACAAGGACAGAGAATAAAAGATGCCACTGGACCTAAGAGGTAACAATGGAAATACCTATTGCTTGTAGGCAACTGCACTGAGGCATTAAGGGAACATGGAGCGGGTGCAGGGACAGAAGACAAATTTCATCAAGTCTAAAATGTGTGTGGCCTGTGCGATACCTCTTTTTAAAGAAAGTGACAGAGGAGACAGAAACAAGTGGCTAATTTCACTCTCCCGACTCTAACCCTATTCTTCTCTGGGATTCTGTAAGTACTTCTGCAGTACAGTATTTTGGCAACATGTCTTCACATAGAGTAGATGTGCAATCACTCGAGGAATGAATGCAATCATTTTCATTGGATTGGATTGGATTCATGCAAAGTGAAAGGAAATTTTGCATTACAGAATTAATCCTTCATATAGAATATCCTCATAAGGATGCTTCAGACTTAAAGTTCACCCTCTTACCCTACCAGAGTGTACCAAAAACTAAATAGTGTCAGTATATCCTTTCAGCTAGAATCACTTATACAAATACCTAACCAGCATTCTGCTGCTGATGCTATTATTTCACTTTAAACTGACAATAAAAATCTTGCTGGACAGTTTACAATATGCAATCAAATCAATGTCACCAGAAGGATGAGGAACACTGTGTAACTCAGATTCTAGGAAAGTCATGGGCTTTTTCTGGGTTATAGAGGGCTCTAAAGGAAACGCTGTTGATATTAAACATACAAAGAAGGACTACCAATAACTAATACAAAATCCCTTCCTTCTAGACTCTAACAAAAACAAAAAAATTTCACAACTTAATTACTTATTTGGGTCTCACAACTACCTTGAAAAGTAATCTTAATTGTATTTATCTTAATTGCACAAGGCTGAGACAAATGTTGCATAACTAGTTATTAGGAATGCTGCCACTGCCATTACTTTTCCTATATTTTAGTCCATCGTTCTTTCACCATAACCAGTTTCACCAGAATCCTTCAACCCTTTCATTTGGTGGTCTTGTAATACACAAGCACTCTAGATCATAAGTTTCCAAAACTGTAGAAATCACAGACCAGTAAAAAATAAAAAAGAAATGAAAAAGAATGGAGAGTCTAACATACAGTTTCTAAAGCTTTGTTCTTCTAACAAGCAAGCATTTCCCACCACCATAAAAGGAAAAATTTTATTTTTCAAAAGGTAGGAAGTGCTGCAACCCAAAATAAAAGGCTTTCCTTTAAATTGAATAAGTTTTGCTTTGTGGAAAACTCACTAGCTTACCTTTATTTTCTCATTTTGCCACATACAAGTGAAAACTCCTTCGTGACCAAGTGCACTGGAAATCCTTTTTGAGATAACATCAGTTCATTTTTGGTAAAGCCTTGACCATGGCTAAAAGGAGTTCATTCGTTTTAATCCCATAATCATGTATGGACTACCTATTATGTTCAAGGCATTGATCTAGAGCCTAAATAATATAAGAATCAGAACAGTCTAATCCCTGCCTTCAAACAGCTTATGATCTAATAAAGAAGAAACAGCCAACATAAGAAAAGACTGAGAGAAATGAAATGGGCTTAAAGGATAGGTGGTATCTCAAGAGCCAGAGGGTGTGTGTGTGTGCTGGAGGTGAAAGAATGGGAAAAGAGCATTCCAGAAAATAACAGGAGAAAGGCATGGCTACAAAGTTCACGCCACATCTCATCAATAGTCAACGTGTAATTATTAAAGGTTTTGAGAGAAAAATATTATAGAGCAAGACTTCTTTCAGGAGAACCAATTTTAAGTTTTTTATTTCAGACAGTTATTGAGGTATATATGTTATTTCAAGTGCAAGGTTCACTGATTTTTAAATGCCAACCACTGGATTTATAATCCAAGAGGCTAAAAGAAAAAAAAATTCCACTGAATGAAAAACTTATTACAAGAGTTTCTTTGCATTTTGATGATCCAAAGATGTGTCCCTGACATTGGCTTCCAGGATGAAGTAAGAATAAATCACCACTCAGCACTGGCCACAGGGCATATGGGAATAAAAGGAAAATAATCTGGAAGAGAAAGCAGACTTGTGAGGACAAGCTGCTATAAAGCTGAAGAAGGACCAGGGCAGGAGATGGGGGGAGGGGTTCCAAAATAGAACTGCTTCTGATCAAGTAACTCACTTCATAGCAAATGACATCTGACAATGGACACATTCCCATGCAATTCACTGGTCGTACCATGTTCCCCACCATCCTGAAGCAACTGACGGTAGAATGGTGGAACGGCCTTTTGAAGACTCCATTACAGTGTCACCTAGATACTGATACCTTGCAGGGCTGGGGCAAGATTCTCCAGGAGGCTGTACATGTTCTGAATCTGTGTTTAATACATGGTGCTGTTTCTCTCATACCCAGGATTCACAGGTCCAGGAATCAAGAGGTGGAAACAGAAGTGGTACCCCTCACAGTTATTCCTAGTGACCCACTAGCAAAATTGTTGCTTCCTATCCCCAAGACCTCATGCTCTGCTAATCTAGAGGTCAGTTCCAAAGGGAGGAATGCATCCACCAGCAAACACAACAATGATTCCATTAAACTAGAAGTTAAGACAGCCACCTGGCCACTTTGGGTTCCTCATGCCTCTGAATCAACAGGCAAAAAAGGGAGTTACTGTGCTGGCTGAGGTGACTGATCCTGATTACCAAGAAGGAATTGGACAACTACTTTACAATGGAGGTAAGGAAAAGTATGTCTGAAATACAGGAGATCCCTTAGGGCATCTCTTAGTATTACTATGATCTGTGATTAAAGTCAATAAGAACCACCAACAATCCAATCTAAGCAGTACTACTAATGGCCTAGACTTTCAGGAGTGAAGGTTTGGGTTACCCCACCAGGTGAAGAACCTTGACCAGGTGAGGTGCTATCTGAGGGCAAAGGGAATGCCAAATGGGTAGTGGAAGAAGATTGTTATAAATACTATGACCATGTGACTAGTTACAGAAATGAAAACTATAATTGTCATGAGTATTTCTGCCTTATTTTGTTATTAATATGACTGTGTGTTACATAAATTCTTTGTTTTCCTCTCTTATACCCTTGTAACATAAAATATACTGACCTTATATTGTACTATTTAAGTATCATTACTTTACATCTTAATGTTTAAGCTATGGGATAGCAAGGAGAAGAGTAAACATCACCCAAGGACTTTGCATCCTCTTCTGGAGAAAGGGTAAGTTTTCAGTTGTATGTAGGATAGTTATATCATGTTAGGCAGAAGTATGACCCTGTTATTGTCTTTATTTGGAGATTAAGTATAGTTTAAGGAGATGTGTATGAGTGTCAAGTTGATAAGGGGTGAACTTGTGATGCTTAATTTTATATGTCAACTTGGCTGGGCCATGGTGCCCAGATATTTGATCAAATATTATGCTGGATGTTTCTGTGAGGGTGGTTTTTGGATGAGATTAACATTTAAATTGATTAACTTTGAATAAAGTAGATTGCCCTCATCCAATCAGTTAAATGCCTTAATAGAACAAAGAATGACCTCTGCTAAGCAAGAATGAATTCTGCCATCAGACTGCCTTTTGAACTTGAATTGTCACTCTTCCCTGAGTCTCCAGCATGCCAGCCTACTCCCATAAGCTTTTGGACCTGGCAATCTCCACATTCAAATGAGCCAATTCCTTAAAGTAAATTAATCAATCCATCTCTATCTCTCTCTGTAGACCTATGACAGGAGAGACAGACAGAGAGATACACATACCCTGTATATATAAATGCATACATATACACATACATATCCTACTGGCCTTGCTTCTCTGGAGAACTCTAATACAGATGCCTTTGAGCTGTACATACACAGAGATATAGGCATTCTGTGGCTATAAAGATATATATTAGGTTTAACAAACTTAGCAGCTTTAAAGAACACATATTTATTCCTTTTCTGTGAAGCAAGGTGTAGGCATGTCTCCCATGTCTCCCATGTGTAGAGTCTCATCAGTTGCAATCAAGGTATTGACAGGTATTGTGGTGCCCCCTGGTATTTTGTGGTTGTAGGGTTGAAGGCTTCAGTCTTTCAGGCTGTTGTCTAGAAGTCATTCTCAGCTTCTAAAAGCCACCCTCAGTTCCTTCCCACATGGGTCTTCCAACACAGGCCATCCACAGCATGGCAACTTTCTTCTTCATAGTCAACAAAGGAGTGAGAGACTCCAGGAAGGCACTACATCTTATGTAATATAATCAAATAATCACATATACACTATCACATATAGCCCATCACCTTTGCATATGCTATTGATTAGAAGCAAGTCAAAGGTGCAACCCACACTCAAGGGGAGGGAATTACACAAAGATATGAACTCTAGGAGTGGGGATCATGGGGGTAACCTTAGATCCTATCTGCTATAATATATATTTTTCTATAGACTAAACAATTATAAATAAGAGTTGCCACATTTTTCAGTCAACTTGTTCTTTCTCTTTGTTTCTTGAATATGATGAAACCGAAGGTCTGTTCACATGGAAGGCTGACTATAAATTGTATCTGCAGTTTTGCATCCACAGATTCAACCAACCACAGATCATGTAGTACTGTAGTATTTACTATCGAAAAAATACATGTATAAGTGGACCCATGCAGTTGAAACCCATGTTGCTCAAAGGGTCAACTGTATTTTCTTTTCCTGAATACTCCCTGAATGGAGTAGGTTTAAATTAATGTGATTTGACCTTAACTTTTAGAATAATGCTATTAATGTCATATGGGGTATGTTGATAATTAGGAAATATTTCTTAGACTCCTATTGTAATTATAACAACTCACTTTATAATAAAATAACAAAGGTGGGCAGGCGATCTCCAGACTTTATGAGTTGCTTGTCGCTTGCATTTCTCTACCAAAATATTCATTTAACCAAAGTCACTGTTTCCCTTGTAGCCTCTTAGATGGTGACTGCCCAATCACAGTACCCAAGGTATCACGAGGCTGAGGTACTGTGTATAACTGTATATCCACACAACACAGGTTCCAAACCATTATTCTTCCATTGTTATGCAAAGCATATTCTGCCTTTAAGGGTTTCCTGAGGGGTGCAGAGTGGAGATTAGGGGTTTGAGTGCTATCATTCACCCCACCCCATGAGGAATCCAATCCTAAACCTGTGTTCACAGAGAACAACACTGGAACGGAAAACAAAATACCATTTCATTAACAACTGAATATGCATCCAGTGTCCCTTGTGTGGCCTTAGAGAACAAGACAAGAGAGGCTTTCTGCATCCATAACCTTGAATCTGTGCTTCACGTACAGGTCATGGAACTGGAAATATAGTTAGTCAGGGGTACCCCAAAGAAACCACTGCTGCTTATCTGCTTCATTTATAGGGACAAATAACACAAGAGAAGGCATCATGCATGTGTACTGACCACTAATGCACAGTACCATCATCCACTTGTGAAGCAGTAAAAATTGCCCAACAAATGTTCCAGATTCAGACCTTTGTTTCAAAGGAAAGTCAGGCCACTGGAAAGAATGATGATCATAAATTTCTCCTCATTCATACTCCTTCACACCCTTATGCTTATTACCATTGTAACACTTTCAGGTGTCCAACTCCTGGCCAAAAACCTATGTGTGATCTTTCAGGTCTGACCGTAGGAAATTACAAAGAGTTTACCAAGCAGGTCTCACAGGGGAAAACTGCTCTCCCCACATCAGACCTGATGAACAGCCAGTGTATCATAGTCTATGAAGGGAGTTACAGTAAAGGGCCCAAGCCCCGCAGATCAGGCATGTTCCTACACATGGCTGCATTCCCAGCCCAGCTGCCTCCATTCAGAGTTGTCTTATCTGGGGCCTTCCATTGACATCTTCCTCAGGCACTTTTCTTTATGGCCGAAAACTATTTATGAGGGGAGGAGGGAAACTTGAAGATACTTTTTCCCCTACTCTGACTCAGTACTTTTTTACTCCTAGCCCTTTCCCTTCTCCCTCCTGGCAGCCACCAGGTCCATAAAACTGCAGGATCCTTTTGCTTGAGGCAGTGAAACCAGCCCCATATCTGTGCTCTTCACCTGACCCTTAGCTGGTGCTAGTCCATGAAGAAAAGAAAAGGGGACAGAGGAAAGTCAGAGCTAAAGACAGCTGAGCTGCTAGGTGTTGAAGCAGCCAATAAAGGCAAGTCAAAATTAAAGTTAACAGTCAAGCCTTTAATCACTTAGACCATCTGAGCTCTTGACACACATGAATGTAAGATTTTGACAATATGTTTGTCTCTTGCCCATCCCAGTGCTTGGTAGCCCACATCACAACACACATACACACATGCACACATATGCACACGCACGCACACACACACACCCATATCCTTCCTGAGGGCAGTAATGTTCTCTTATTCATTCTGAATCCTTATCACCTAGTTTAAGCTTTGGCACATATTTGGTACTTAGTATATTTTTATAGAACTAAACGGAGGTTTCTTTTCCAATATATGTAGTATTCGTTGTCTCTACATCTGCCCTCAATGAAAGATGCATTTACAGAGTAATGAGATGTGGGGACTTCCCCGGTGGCCCAGTAGTAAGAATCTGCCTTCCAATGCAGGGAACGTGGGTTTGAGCCCTGGTCGGGGAACTAAGATCCCAATTCCACAGGGCAACTAAGCCCTCGTACCTCAACTAGAGAGCCCACGTGCTGCAAACTACAGAGCCCCTGCGCTCTGGAGGCTGAGTGCCACAACTAGAGAGAGAAAACCCGCATGCCACAACTAGAGAGAAACCCACGTGCTTCAACGAAAGATCTTACATGCTGCAACGAAGATCCTGCATGCTGCCACTAAGACCTAACACTGCCAAAAAATTTTTTAAATATATTTTTTAAAAGTGATGAGATGTGAGTATCTTTTTAAAAGTCACTGAAGAATGTATAAATATAAATGAGTATTACCCTTTAGAGACAATGTTAGGAAAATACTTATGATATAACAAACACTTGACAAACTGTGAGCTCTTCTAGTGGATCATCTATGAATATCCAAATTGCCAGAGACGCATAACACCAAAATATCCAATAATGTGGGTAATAGTTGGAATGCCAAGGGATAAAGGCACTGAGGAGGTGTAGGGAGTTGTAATTAAATGGA
The DNA here is from genome assembly GCF_003031525.2 of Neophocaena asiaeorientalis asiaeorientalis. Lineage (NCBI taxonomy): Eukaryota > Metazoa > Chordata > Mammalia > Artiodactyla > Phocoenidae > Neophocaena > Neophocaena asiaeorientalis. The sequence goes on from NW_020175017.1 coordinate 3,771,502, forward strand.
TAACATTAACATCAAAAGAGAAAAGGGTTTTGCCTAAAGATTTTTTTAAAAGTACTGAGTTAGGAGGAGCAAAGTGGAGTTAAAACAGTGCTAACACCACAGAACAATCAGAGGGAACCTCAGAAAGGCAGAGTGTGGGAGGTCTCCACTCACAATGGCTACATAAATACAGGTCCAAAAAAGAACCAGGAGGAGAAGAAGGAACTGCATCATACAATGAGAACGCAGGAAATTTCATTCACAATGGAATCAAAAATCTATATGAGAATAGTGAAAAGTGATGGACAAGAATCCAGTAACAGAAAAAGTAGCAGGTCAAAAAATGTAGCTAGATTAGATCAGAATCAATCAGGGTGTTTTAGGGTTTAGCTAATGATAAGGTCACCAATGACCTCCATGTTGTAGAATATAATGTTTAGTCCCTGACCCTCAGCTTAGTTGGCCTATCAGCATTTCACTCCCTCCTTTTAATTAATCCAACTGCATTTCTACCATTCCATTTGAATGTCAGTGAAATTCACAAACATGACACATGTCAAATTGAACTTCTGATCTTCCCCTGCTCACACTCTCTCATTTCCTTCTCAGTTTCACCACTCTTCAGTTGCTCAAAACCTTGGAGTCATCTTTGGCTCCTGTCTCACATACCTTAAAACTGAGCATCTAACAAAACCTGCTGTCTTAACATTCAATTTATATCGATTATCCATCCATAGCTCATGACCTCCACTGCCGTCACCATTTCCAAGCCACCATCTCTCACCTAGATTGACAACAGTCCTCCAACCCATCTCCCTTCAGACTGGTCCCAAGAGAGCAGCCAGAGTGCTAAATCATATGTCAGATTATGTCACACCTCTACTCAAAACCCTCCAATGTCTTCCCAATCTCTCAAAGAAAAAGTCAAAGTCCTTAAAGTCTCCTTCCAGGCCCACACAATCTGGTTCCCATTACTTCTCTTGTATCGCCTTTTACTTTTCTCCTCCTTGCCTACTCCTCATAGACTCCTTATTGTTCCCACCTCAGGGCCTTTGCACCTGGTCAGTCCCTGCCTTTGGAATAGTCTTCTCCCAGATATCTGATAGCTTATTCCCCCACCTCCTTCATGTCACTGAAACGTCATCATTTCAGTGAGGCCTTCTCTGGCAAACTACTCAAAATTACATCCTCTACCTCAGTGTTCTTCCTAGTTCTCTTCTCTGCCCTATTTCTCTCCTAGTACTTACCACTCTCTAATCTACCATTTATTTTACTTATTTATCTTTGTTACTTATCTACTTTTTACTTTCCCGTTCATCTGCTTTGCTCATTGCTATATCCCCAGCCCTTAGAATACTGCCTGGCATATATAAATGTTGAATAAAAATTGTAGGAGGAAGGAAAAAAGGAAGATTTCATAATAACCAATATTTAGTGAATGCCTACTTTTAAGAATTATGCTAGTCTTAATGCAGAGGTTATTTTTATTAACTTCCCACAAGTAGCCTGAGAAATATGCTATTATAGTACACCTTTAACAGATGTGAAACAGGCTTACAAGTTCTAAGTAACATGTCCAAGGATCACACAGCTAACGATTCATAATGAATTACCACTTTCTTTTGATACATATTTCATAAGATTAAGCTACCACTAGAGAGGGACCTTTTGTATGAATAATCCCCATGTCTGTGAAATGTGTGAGGTCAATTGTACACTCCTTAAAAAGTTACACATCGTGAATATGTACACATTTATGAACACTTGTCATAACAAAATTCTCATGGAAAAGTAAAGGTAATCCTCATATTTAGACTAGTCTAAATGATATAACTCCCATGGGGAACTATTTTGAGGCACAGTAAATAATTTTAAACTCTTACCACAGCATTTCTTTTTCTTCTTGTCTCCCATTAATACTGGTTTACAGTTGTTCTTTCCATTTTTATAACTCACTAGACTATGAAAATCACTTTGGTATTTTAAAATTGGAGGATGGCAGAACTATTTTGTCAAGTTTATACTGTTGAACACTTGGACCTTCCTAATCTTGAAATGAACGTGGGCATATTTTGTTGAATGAGGTTTCAAAAGCAAACTAGTTTACGTCTTTTTAGAATGAAGGAAGACAGAATCTAGCATTAGTCAAAAAAGATACTGAAATTGTTTTTGAAACTTCTATCTTTTTTATATACTTTATATTTTCAGCTAATTTGATAAACTTGAACAACTGAACTATCAGATTTTACTGGGTATTCTTTTGTAATTATAATTTTATCTCAAGAAATTAATTAATAATAGTTATTTTCTATTTTTCATCAAAATGTAATGTGTGATAAAAGGTATCCTCAAAACCAGTATTAAACAATTTAGTAACCATGCATTACTAATTAGTATTTAGAAAAGGTTCCACTTTTCTAAATAACATCAAATTTAGTTCATATTTGACATTGTGCTTAATCTCTCCTCATGGATACTATTGGAACAGTTGGAAATGTGGTTAAATTAGCATTATCTGTAACTAACTTAAAATTTATCTTTACACTATCTTCCAAATTCTTGGGCTTGATTATTAAGTTCAAATTGAGAAAAAGTTATAAAAGTAAATCTATAACCAGACCTACTTAAGACCTGATAATACATTCCTAAGCAGAACTAAAAACATGCATTAAAAAACACAGCTAAAGATTAGAGAAGTTTAGGGAAAAAAATCTGAAGAAAAATTATAAGGATCTGAAAAAGTTGATAAAGTAACATGTTGCCTAAAAAATAAATTGGTTTACAATCCATATATAATGGCTCCAATAAAGTTTTATTAAATAGTATATTTTTCTCCTTCATTTAATTCACATTTTTATTCATTACAAACTTTCAAATTTATATGTTGCCAGGTTCAAATGCAAATGTTTCATCACTGTTGTCAGCCTAAAAAGAAAGGATTTTATAAATTCAAGGTGCAATTATTTGATTGTTCCTGGGAACTTAAGCTTTATTCTCTCTGTCTCAAACATCTGAAAAATAGATAATATTCACATAAAAAAGATCAAGCTGAGGTTATTTTGACCTAAGTAATGAATAAAACCGTAAGCTAAACCAAGAATATCTCTAAAGGAATTTATTCTCTTCTTCACATAGTGCTCTTTAATCTGTTACTAACATTGAAAAGGCATATAAAAATAATTCATTGGAGTCAAAGCATAATATTTCTGAATTACAAAATAAGGCAGCTATAATACAATAATAGTCCCTAAAAGTAGGGCCTGTAATACCTATCAATATATTCTTTGGCTGATAAATATGACATAAAAAGTTAACTATTTTAAACTAATGTAAGAAAAATATATTACTTCTGAGTTTTTCAGGTTTTTAAACAGAATTAAATTTCAAAACTATCAATATCTCAGATTTATTCAACTTTACAGAGTTCATTTCAAATTTGACAACTGCATTTAATTTCTAAATGTTTAAAGAAACATCTAATTACATAAAATTAAGAAGCCTAAAATATCTTAAAAATTAGAAAATACCTGGAACTGATTTTCAGTATATATTTTTGTCAAGTGAAATTCAGAGAAAGTGATACCCTTGGGCAATTTCTATCACACTATCCTCTCTCCCTCCTTCACTCTCCAGCAGTTTGTAATCGTCATCACCAAATAAAGTGAGAGGGGTTTATTTGGTGAACTCTCCACTGAACCAGCTGAACCCCTTAGTATCTTTTCATTTTTTCCTCATTTTTTATTACATAAAAAATTTCAAAGGGGTTGCCTAATTTTAATCAAATGTGGACATTATTAACTGAAATTATAAACATTAGCATAAATTTGAGTTGCAAACTGGGATACTGTTTTTTAATTCAATTCACCAAATAATTATTAAAGACCTCCAATGCATAAACCATTAGTCACAGAGGTGGGGAGTAAAACTATAAACTCTCTGTGAGGCAGTCAACCTCCTGATATTTATGCCTTTCTGTAATTCATTCTCCTTAAGTATGGGCTGAACTTAGAGATATCATTCTAACAAACAAAACATGGCAAAAGGGATGAGATGTCCCTTCCAAGATTAGGTTATAAAAGACTGTGTCTTCCCTTTCTGTCTCTCCCTTCTTCCCTTCCTCTCTCTCTCCCTCCCTCTTTCTTGCTCACTTTGATAAAACAAACTGTCTTGTTTTAATCTCACCTATAGACAAGCCCATATGGCAAGTAACTGAGGGCAGTCTTTGGCCAATGGCAAGTGTGAAATTGAGTCCCTCAGTGGAACAACTTGGAAGGAACTGAATCTTGCAACAAATATTGAGTGAGTTCAGAAGCAGATCCTCCCCCAGATGAACCTTGAGGTGCCTGTAGCCCCAGCTGAGTCCTTGACTGTAGCCTTATAAGAGACCCTGAGCTGGAGGACCCAGTTAAGCTGCCCCTGGATTCCTGACCCAAGGATGGTGAGATAATAAATGTGTGTTATTTCAAGTTGCTAAGTGTGGAGGTAATTTGTTACACAGCAAGCAAGAGGTAACTAAATACACTCTGTCATCTAAAAACATATAATCTATTAAAAGAATAAAGTTTAATATAAGATATGATGCACCAAGAGTTTTTTTTTTTTAAAAAACATGGTGGCACTAAGAGTGATAATTTCTTATTCTATGAATTATGCCAGTAAAAATTTGACATCAAAATTATAATTCCAGATAAGTAGACTTATTATGCTGATCATTTCACAGTATATACAAATATCAAACCATTATGTTGCACACCTGAAGCTGGTATAATATGTCAATTATGCCTCAATAAAAATGTTTTTAAATTAAAACAAGAATGATGATTTTTGACAAGGAATACATACCTGAAGCTGGTATAATATGTCAATTATGCCTCAATAAAAATGTTTTTAAATTAAAACAAGAATGATGATTTTTGACAAGGAATATTCATTAGGACAGAGATTGCAAAAAGAAGAGGGGAAAGTGAAGGACTATTTATTTATTTTTTTTAGAAAGGATTCCATGGGCCCTGAATGTGGCCCTAAGGAATCTGTACTTTATCCCATATGTGAGGAATCATTAAAGATTTTTGAGAGGAATTATGTGATGAGATCCATATTTTTGGAAGAAAATTCTTGTGCCATTAGGTACCCTGGATTAGAAATGAAAGAGAAAATAACTAGGCCATTGAAAAGCCATTGCAAAAGTCCAGATGAGAAGGAATGGGAGTCTGAACCATGGAGAAGTGGTGGTAGGAACAGAAATGGGGAAATGGGTGGGAGGTGGTTGGGAACATTAGTGAGACTGGCAAAGAAAGGACTGAGGGGACATTGAAATAAAGAGGGAAACTGAAGATGGCACTGAGATGTTCAGCCTAGCTGACTTGGAGAAATGGTGTCATGAAACAAGAAAGGGTGCACAAATGGAGGAACAATTTAAAGGGGCAGAACTCACCTTGATTCAGTAACAGCTGGATAATAATGTCAGCAGTTTTAAATACATTGCGAACCCTAAGAACAACATTAGAATTGCAGGTAAGGATTTGGGAATGACTAATTTAGGGATCCTGGTTAAAGCCATGAAAAGAAATGAGATTGCCCAATGAGTGCTTAGAAACCTCGTATTGCTCTCCACTACCCACAGGATAAAATATATAATAATTAGTTACCCACTCATCCAGCCTCAGATGCTGCACACTCTAACCTACCCTCTATATTCCAAATGCACAAAATGACAAACAGGTCTCCCAAGACACACTGCATGTTCACACCCCACGCCTGAGCCCTTGAAGCTCCCATTCCTGAAATGTTCTCTTTCCCAACACTCATTTAGCCTCTATGGAACTTCAAATGTCACCTTTGTGTTTCCAGAGCACATATCCTTTATCACATTATATTATCATAAGTTTTCTTAACCTTCTGTCCAACACATTAACACTAAGGCAGAGATCATGACTTATTGTTTATACCCAGTGGTACCTTGAATATATAGCATAAACTCAATGTTTAAAGCCAAAGTAATTACTAGAAAAGAAAGAGGAAAGTATGAAGATGGAGACACCACAAAGAAAAAATGGGGCTTATCGACTTTTAAGAGGCAGACCAAATAAAAAGAAATGAGGGGTCTAAGGAAGTAAAATTTTTTGTTATGTAAAAAGGTTGATATCTCCTAATATTGAATTGAGAGTTCTCCTCAGTCACCATCTTCTTATTGATTAAACATGTGTCAAGGGACTTCCCTGGTGGTCCAGTGCTAAAGAATCCACCTTCCAATGCAGGGGATGTGGACTTGATCCGTGGTCCAGGAAGATCCCACATGCCTTGGGGCAACTAAGCCCGGGTACCACAACTACTGAACTTGCGTGCCACAACTAGAGAGAGAAAAATCCACACACCACAACTAGAGAGAAAAGAAGCCCGAGGGCCACAACTAGAGAGAAACCCATGCACCACAGCGAAGAGCCTGCACTGCCATGAAAGATCCCGCACACCTCAGCGAAGACACCGCATGCCGCAACTAAGACCCGAAGCAGCCAAAAAAAAAAAAAAAGCAAGTTTAATTTTTAAAAAATACAACAAAATTATTTTGTGACATTTGGAATATTTTTTTGATAAAAATCAGAGCACTTTATCAAATCTACCAGGAATTGGCACTATCCCTTAAAACATACTCTGTTCTGGGGAGACCTTCACGATGGTGGAGGATAAAGACATGGAGATCACGTTCCTCCCAACAAATACATCAGAAATATGTATACATGTGGAACAACTACTACAGAGCACCTACTGAACACTGGCAGAAGACCTCAGGCTTCCCAAAGGCGAGAAACTCCCTACGTACATGGGTAGGGCAAAAGAGAAAAGAAAAAACAGAGACAAAGAATAGGGACAGGACCTGCTCCTCTGGGAGGAAGTTGTGAAGGAGGAAAAGTTTCCACACACTAGGAAGCCCCTTTGCGGGCGGAAACTGCGGGTGGCGGAGGGGGGAAGCTTCGGAGCCATGGAGGAGAGCACAGCAACAGGGGGGCGGAGGACAAAGCAGAGACATTCCTGCACAGAGGATCGGTGCCAACCAGCACTCACCATCCTGAGAGGCTTGTCTGCTCACCCTCCGAGACGGGTGGGGGCTGGGAGCTGAGGCACTGCTTCGGAGGTCAGATAGATCCCAAGGAGAGGACTGGGATTGGCTGCGTGAACACAGCCTGAAGGGGGCTAGTGCACCACAGCTAGCCGGAAGGGAGTCCGGGAAAAAGTCTGGAAATGACTAAGAGGCAAGAGACCATTGTTTCAGGGAGCGCGAAGAGGGGATTCACAGCATCGCTTAACGTGCTCCAGAGATGGGCGCGAGCCGTGGCTATCATCGCAGACCCCAGAGACGGGCGCGAAACACTAAGGCTGCCACTGCAAACACCAAGAAGCCTGTGTGCGAGCACAGGTCACTATCCACACCTCCCATCCCGGGAGCCTGTGCAGCCCGCCACTGCCAGGGTCCCGGGATCCAGGGACAAATTCCCCGGAGAACACACGGAGCATCTCAAGCTGTTGCAACGTCACACTGGCCTCTGTCGTCACAGGTTGTCCCCGCATACCGTACCCCTCCCTCCCCCCTGGGCTGAGTGAGCCAGAGCCCCTTAATCAGCTGCTCCTTTAACCCCGTCTGCCTGGGAGGGAGCAGACGCCCTCAGGCGACCAACACACTGGGGCCGGGCCAATCCAAAGATGAACCCCAGGAGCTGTGTGAACAAAGAACAGAAAGGGAAATTTCTCCCAGAAGCCACAGGAGCAGCGGATTAAATCTCCACAATCAACTTGATATACCCTGCATCTCTGGAATAACTGAATAGACAACAAGTCATCCCAAATTTGAGGTGGTGGAGTTTGGGAACAACAGTAGACTTGGGGTTTGCTTTCTGTATCTAATTGGTTTCTGATTTTACGTGTATCCTAGTTTAATATTTAGAGTTTATAATCACCAGTAGATTTGTTTATTGATTTGGTTGCTCTCTTCCTTTTTTTGTATATATATATATATTTTTTCTCCTTTCCATCTTTTTATGAGTGTGTATGCGTAGGCTTCTTTGTGTAATTTTGTCTGTATAGCTTTGCTTTTACCATTTGTCCTAGGGTTCTATCTGTGCGTATTTTTCTTTTTTAGTATGGTTTTTAGGGCTTGTTATCATTGGTGGATTTGTTTTTTGGTTTCCTTGCTCTCTTCTGTATTTTTTTTAAATTACTTTTTTATTTTTAATATTTTGTTATTTTTTATTTTAATAACCTTCCTCCTTTCTTTCTTTATCTTTCTTTCCTTCTTTCTTTCCTCCTTCCTTCTTTCTTTCTTTCTTTCTTTCTTCCCTCCCTCCCTCCCTTCTCTTCCTTCCTTCCTTCCTTCCTTCCTTCCTTCCTTCCTTTCTTCCTTTCTTTCTTTCTTTCTTTCTTTCTTTCTTTCTTTCTTTCTTTCTTTCTTTCTCCATTTCCTTCAGAGCCATGTGGCTGACAGTGTTTTGGTGCTCTGACTGGGTGTCAGGCCTATGCCTCTGAGGTGGGAGAGCAGAGTTCAGGACGTTGGTCTACCAGAGATGTCCCGGCTCCATGTAATATCAAATGGTGAAAACTCTCCCAGAGATCTCCATCTCAACACTAAGACCCAGCTCCACTCAATGACCAGCAAGGTACAGTGCTGGACACCCTATGCTAAACAACTAGCCAGACAGGAACATAACCCAACTCATTAGCAGAGAGGCTGCCTAAAATCATAATAAGGTTACAGACGCCACAAAACAAACCACTGGAGGCAGTCCTGCCCACCAGAAGGACTAGATCCAGACTCATCCACCAGACACAGGAACTAGTCCCCTCCACCAGGAAGCCTACACAACCCACTGAACCAACCTCAGCCACTGGGGACAGACACCAAAAACAATGGGAACTACAAACCTGCAGCCTGAAAAAAGGAGAGCCCAAAGAGAGCAAGTTAAGCAAAATGAGAAGACAGAAAAACACACAGCAGATGAGGGAATAAGGTAAAATCCCACCAGGACAGACAAATGAAGAAGAAATTGACAGTCTACCTGAAAAAGAATTTAGAGTAATGATAGTAAAGATGATCCAAAATCTTGGAAATAGAATGGAGAAAATACAAGAAATGTTTAACAAGGACCTAGAAGAACTAAAGAGCAAACAAACAATGATGAACAACACAATAAATGAAATTAAAAATTCTCTAGAAGGAATCAATAGCAGAATGACTGAGGCAGAAGGATGAATAAGGGACCTGGAAGATAAAATAGTGGAAATAACCACCGCAGAGCAGAATAAAGAAAAAAGAATGAAAAGCATTGAGGACAGTCTTAGAGACCTCTGGGACAACATTAAATGCACCAACATTCGAATTATAGGGGTCCCAGAAGAAGAAGAGAAAAAGAAAGGGATTGAGAAAATATTTGAAGAGGTTATAGTTGAAAACTTCCCTAATATGTGAAAGGAAATTGTAAATCAAGTCCAAGAAGTGCAGAGTTCCATACAGGAGAAATCCAAGGAGAAACACACCAAGACACATATTAATCAACTACCAAAAGTTAAATAAGAGAAAAAATATTAAAAGCAGAAAGGAAAAACAACAAATAACATACAAGGGAATCCCCATAAGGTTAACAGCTGATCTTTCAGCAGAAATTTGCCAAGCCAGAAGGGAGTGGCAAGACATATTTAAAGGGATGAAAGGGAAAAACCGACAACCAAGATTACTGTACGTAGCAAGGATCTCATTCATATTTGATGGAGAAATCAAAGGCTTTACAGACAAGCAAAAGCTAAGAGAATTCAGCACCACCAAACAAGCTCTACAACAAATGCTAAAGGAATTTCTCTAGGCAGCAAACACAAGAGAAGGAAAAGACCTACAATAACAAACCCAAAACAATTAAGAAAATGGTAAAAGGAACATACATATCAATAATTAACTTAAATGTAAATGGATTAAATGCTCCCACCAAAAGACACAGACTGGCTGAATGGACACAAAAACAAGACCCGCATATATGCTGTCTACAAGAGACTGACTTCAGAACTAGGGACACATACAGACTGAAAGTGAGGGGATGGAAAAAGATATCCCATGCAAATGGAAATAAAAGAAAACTGGAGTAGCAATTCTCATATCAGACAAAATAGACTTAAAAAAAAAGACTATTACAAGAGACAAAGAAGGACACTACATAATGATCAAGAGATCAATCCAAGAAGAAGATGTAGCAATTGTAAATATTTATGCACCCAACATAGGAGCAACTCAATACATAAGGCAAATGCTAACAACCATAAAAGGGGAAATCAACAGTAACACAATCCTAGTAAGGGACTTTGACATCCCACTTTCACAAATGGACAGATCATCCAAAATGAAAATAAGGAAACACAAGCTCTAAATGATACATTAAACAAGATGAACTTAACTGATATTTATAGGACATTCCATCCCAAAACAACAGTATACACTTTCTTCTCATGTGCTCATGGAACATTCTCCAGGATACATCATATCTTGGGTCACAAATCAAGCCTTGGTAAATTTAAGAAAACTGAAATTGTATCAAGTATCTTTTCTGACCACAATGCTATGAGACTACATATTTATCAATAAAAGGAAAAATTATGTAAAAAAATACAAACACATGGAGGCTAAACAATACATTACTTAATAACAAAGAGCTCATTGAAGAAATCAAAGAGGAAAGCAAAAAATACCTATAACCAAATGTCAATGAAAACACGATGACCCAAAACCTATGGCATGCAGCCAAGGCAATTCTAAGAGGTAAGTATAGAGCAATACAATCATATCTCAAGAAACAGGAAACATCTCAAGTAAACAACCTAACTTTACAACTAAAGCAATTAGAGAAAAAACCAAAAAAACACCCAAAGTGAGCAGAAAGAAATCATAAAGAGCACATCAGAAATGAAGGAAACAATAGCAAAGATCAATAAAATGAAAAGCTGGTTCTTTGATAAGATAAACAAAATTGATAAACCATTAGCCAGACTCATTAAGAAAAAAAGGGAGAAGACTCAAATCAATAGAATTAGAAATAAAAAAGGAAACGTAACAACTGACACTGCAGCAATACAAAGGAACCTGAAAGTTTACTACAAGCATCTATATGCCAATAAAATGGACAACGTGGAAAAAATGGACAAATTCTTAGAAAAGCACAACCTTCTGAGACTGAACCAGGAAGAAATAGAAAATATAAACAGACCAATCACAAGCAATGAAATTGAAACTGTGATTCAAAATCTTCCAACAAACAAAACCCCAGACCAGAAGGCTTCACAGGTGAATTCTATCAAATATTTAGAGGAGATAACACTTATCCTTCTCAAACTCCTCCAAAATATAGTAGAGGGAGGAACACTCCCTAACTCATTCTATGAGGCCACCATCACCCTGATACCAAAACCAGATAAGGAGGTCACAAAAAAAGAAAACTACAGGCCAATATCACTGATGAACATAGATGCAAAAATCCTCAACAAAATAGTAGCAAACAGAATCCAACAGTACATTAAAAGGATCATACACCATGATCAAGTGGGTTTATCTCAGGAATGCAAGGATTCTTCAATATATGTAAATCAATGAATGTGATAAACCATCTTAACAAACTGAAGGAGAAAAACCATATGATCATGTCAATACATGCATAAAAAGCTTTTGACAAAATTCTACACCCATTTATGATAAAAACCCTCCAGAAAGTTGGCATAGAAGGAACTTATCTCAACATAGTAAACGTCATATATGACAAACCCACAGCCAACATTGTTCTCAATGGTGAAAAATTGAAACCATTTCCTCTAAGATCAGGAACAAGACAAGGTTGTTCACTCTCACCACTATTATTCAACATAGTTTTGGAAGTTTCAGCCACAGCAGTCAGAGAA
>NW_020175017.1:3783988-3794315 GCF_003031525.2 Neophocaena asiaeorientalis asiaeorientalis
TTTTTCACAGAACTAGAACAAATAATTTCACAATTTGTATGGAAACACAAAAGACCCCAAATAGCTAAAGCAGCCTTGAGAAGAAAAATGGAGCTGGAGGTATCATGCTCCCTGACTTCAGACTATACTACAAAGCTGCAGTAATCAAGACAGTATGGTACTGGCACAAAAACAGAAATATAGATCAACGGAACAAGATAGAAAGCCCGGAGATAAACTCATGCACATATAGTCACCTTATTTTTGATAAAGGAGGCAAGAATATACAATGGAGAAAAGACAGCCTCTTCAGCACGTGGAGCTGGGAAAACTGGACAGCTACATGTAAAAGAATGAAATTAGAACATTCCCTAACACCATAAACAAAAATAAACTCAAAATGGATTAAAGACCTAAATGTAAGGCCAGACACTCTGAAACTCTTAGAGGAAAACATAGGCAGAACACTCTATGACATAAATCACAGCAAGATCCTTTTTGACCCACCTCCTAGAGAAATGGAAATAAAAACAAAAATAAACAAATGGGACCTAATGAAGCAAAAGCTTTCGCACAGCAAAGGAAACCATAAACAAGACAAAAAGACAACACTCCAAATGGCAGAAAATATTTGCAAGTGAAGCAACTGACAAAGAATTAATCTCCAAAATATACAAGCAGTTCATGCAGCTCCATATCAAAAAAACAAACAACCCAATCCAAAAATGGGCAGAAGACCTAAAGGAGACATACAAATTGCCAACACACACATGGAAAGATGCTCAACATCACCAATCATTAGTGACATGCAAATCAAAACTACAATGAGGTATCACCTCACACTGGTCAGAATGGCCATCATCAAAAAATCTACAAACAATAAATGCTGGAGAGGGTGTGGAGAAAAGGGAACCCTCTTGCACTGTTGGTGGGAATGCAAGTTGAATCAGCCATTATGGAGAACAGTACAGATGTTCCTCTAAAAAACTAAAACCAGAACTAACATACAACCCATCAGTACGTCTACTGGGCATATCCCCTGAGAAAACCATAATTCAAAATGAGTCATGTACCATAATGTTCATTGCAGATCTATTTACAATAGCCAGGACATGAAAGCAACCTAAGTGTCTAGCGACAGATGAATGGATAAAGAAGATGTGACACATATACACAATGGAATATTACTCAGCCATAAAAAGAAATAAAATTGGCTTATTTGTAGTTAGGTGGATGGCCTAGTGTCTGTCATACAGAGTGAAGTAAGTCAGAAAGAGAAAAGCTAATACCGTATGCTAACACATATATATGGAACCTAAAAAAGAAACCGTTCTGAAGAACCTAGGGGCAGGACAAGAATAAAGATGCAGACGTAGAGAATGGACTTGACATGGGAAGCGGGAAGTGTAAGCTGGGACGAAGTAAGAGAATGGCATGGACTTATATACACCACCAAATGTAAAATAGATAGCTAGTGGGCAGCAGCCGCATAGCACAGGGAGATCACCTCAGTGCTTTGTGACCACCTAGAGGGGTGGGATAGGGAGGGTGGGAGGGAGACACAAGAGGGAGGAGATATGGGGATATATGTATATATATACCTGATTCACTTCATTATACAGCAGAAACTAACACACCATTGTAAAGCAATTATATTCCAATAAAGATGTTAAAAAAAAACCAAACATACTCTGCTCTACTTGGTAGAGCTGTTAACTAATAATTTAACTGCATTCTTTCCTTAATGCTTCCCATGACATGTAAGAGCACCATTATTTCACATGATTCTTCAAGACTCGATTGGCCTCACTTTATTCCTTAGTACACACTTGTGCAGATTCTCGTGGCAACGCAAATAATTGTCTTCAAATATTGTCAATACGTCCTCTTAGTCAAACAAGACCTTTCTAACTCCAACCTTCCTCACATCTAAGACATTTCCCCAAGCACAGCTGCTTTTTTGCTCTCCAGCAATTTCATAAGACTGGACAGTTGAAATATTACCCTGCACACAGACCACCGCCTTTACCGCAGCCATTACTTGCCACAATTGGCAGTATATGAAATAGGCCTGATCTGTACCCTTCAGCCAGTACAGGCCAGGTTTTGTTTGCTTGAATTCATTTGCTAGTTTTCAATATTTTATCTGTGAGGGAATATAAAATAACTGGCTGTTACTCTGAATGCTGTCTTCCCTAAGGTCCCTATTACTCCACCTCTGTTAAAAGATGTACCAGCAAGTTGAATCAGCCATTATGGAGAACAGTACAGATGTTCCTCTAAAAAACTAAAACCAGAACTAACATACAACCCATCAGTACGTCTACTGGGCATATCCCCTGAGAAAACCATAATTCAAAATGAGTCATGTACCATAATGTTCATTGCAGATCTATTTACAATAGCCAGGACATGAAAGCAACCTAAGTGTCTAGCGACAGATGAATGGATAAAGAAGATGTGACACATATACACAATGGAATATTACTCAGCCATAAAAAGAAATAAAATTGGCTTATTTGTAGTTAGGTGGATGGCCTAGTGTCTGTCATACAGAGTGAAGTAAGTCAGAAAGAGAAAAGCTAATACCGTATGCTAACACATATATATGGAACCTAAAAAAGAAACCGTTCTGAAGAACCTAGGGGCAGGACAAGAATAAAGATGCAGACGTAGAGAATGGACTTGACATGGGAAGCGGGAAGTGTAAGCTGGGACGAAGTAAGAGAATGGCATGGACTTATATACACCACCAAATGTAAAATAGATAGCTAGTGGGCAGCAGCCGCATAGCACAGGGAGATCACCTCGGTGCTTTGTGACCACCTAGAGGGGTGGGATAGGGAGGGTGGGAGGGAGACACAAGAGGGAGGAGATATGGGGATATATGTATATATATACCTGATTCACTTCATTATACAGCAGAAACTAACACACCATTGTAAAGCAATTATATTCCAATAAAGATGTTAAAAAAAAACCAAACATACTCTGCTCTACTTGGTAGAGCTGTTAACTAATAATTTAACTGCATTCTTTCCTTAATGCTTCCCATGACATGTAAGAGCACCATTATTTCACATGATTCTTCAAGACTCGATTGGCCTCACTTTATTCCTTAGTACACACTTGTGCAGATTCTCGTGGCAATGCAAATAATTGTCTTCAAATATTGTCAATACGTCCTCTTAGTCAAACAAGACCTTTCTAACTCCAACCTTCCTCACATCTAAGACATTTCCCCAAGCACAGCTGCTTTTTTGCTCTCCAGCAATTTCATAAGACTGGACAGTTGAAATATTACCCTGCACACAGACCACCGCCTTTACCGCAGCCATTACTTGCCACAATTGGCAGTATATGAAATAGGCCTGATCTGTACCCTTCAGCCAGTACAGGCCAGGTTTTGTTTGCTTGAATTCATTTGCTAGTTTTCAATATTTTATCTGTGAGGGAATATAAAATAACTGGCTGTTACTCTGAATGCTGTCTTCCCTAAGGTCCCTATTACTCCACCTCTGTTAAAAGATGTACCAAAAAGATGTTAACTCATGTTTGTTTGAACACTGTATATACATACCACAGTAGAATTCTGGAAAAACTGGAAACATTGAATGTAACACTTTTCCAGTATAGAAAACTGTCAACTCTTCTTTACAAGATAAATTTTAAAAATTTTTAAATA
Source organism: Neophocaena asiaeorientalis asiaeorientalis (assembly GCF_003031525.2). Lineage (NCBI taxonomy): Eukaryota > Metazoa > Chordata > Mammalia > Artiodactyla > Phocoenidae > Neophocaena > Neophocaena asiaeorientalis. The sequence continues at coordinate 3,787,653 of NW_020175017.1, forward strand.
AATAAATCATGCTATTCATCACCTGACAATGCATTCCCAAGACAACTTCCCTAAATGTTTGCCCAAAAAAGACTGACAGCACAGGGTAATTTTTATTATTTAGGGACTAGATTTGCCTTAAAATCAGTGGCAGCATAATACAATAAAAATAATACTGTATTTATAAATAGTATCTGTTGAGTACTTAGTAGGTGCCAGACAATGAAATAACTGGGCCTCAGATGGGTTAAATGACATGCCCCAAACTGTACAATTAATACATGGCAGAAACAAGACTTAAATCCAGGACCTTGAATCCAGGATCTTAACTACTACTTTATAATATGCAAGATCTGAAGTTATATAACACCTTACAATTTACAATGGGACTTTAATATTTTATGGCCTTCAAAACAACACCAGTAGGATGTCAGGGTAGACACTGCTAATTAACTAGTGGTGAAGTCATATTTGCTGATTTTAAGAAACATTTTTTATTAACTTTTCTCCATGAACATGTTTTGAAAGTGATTATCATGGAAATCTTTTAAAATTATAATTAAAATATAATTATTAGGGTGTGCAACAAGAATATATAACTCCTTTACCACTGTTTACTTCTCATAAAAATAAATATCTATTTTGGCAGGATTCATTGCTAAGAGCCCTCAGAGCTGGTACAAAGGTCCCACCTGAGGTGATGAACTGCCTACCCACAAACAGAAGGTATTTCCTCAGATTCAATATCTCAGTTGTTCGCTTCAGCCAAGGGCCATGTCAGTCCCCAAATCCTCCTTTCCAATGCTTTGCCTATCTTCCATCTTCCTTCAAGGTCTAGTTCCCTAAGTCTCTAGAGAAAAAAAAAGAAATCTCTCCATTTCATATGTATGGAACACTTTCTCTGTCAGGCAAGAGTATAAAAAGTTGATGATATTTGGACTTCTCTTGTGGCGCAGTGGTTAAGAATCTGCCTGCCAATGAAGGGGACATGGGTTTGAGCTCTGGTCCAGGAAGATCCCACATGCCGCAGAGCAACAAAGTCCGTGCACCACAACTACTGAGCCTGCGCTCTAGAGCCTGAGAGCCACAACAACTGAAGCCCGCGCACCTAGATCCTGTCTTCTGCAACAAGAGAAGCCACTGCAATAAGAAGGATGTGTACCGCAACGAAGAGTAGCCCCTGCTCGCGGCAACTAGAGAAAGCCCACACGCAGCAACAAAGACCCAATGCAGCCAAAAATAACTAAATTAAATAAATTTTTTTAAAAAGTTGATGATGTGTATTCTCAAGGGGAATATTTCAGAGGGGGGAATAGTCCAAAAAGTACCACTATGCACCTTCTAGCATTTCTGTACATAAAAGGTGTTTAATAAAAGTTGATTGATTAAAAGTGGGACTAGATATTTTTCCTAGGGCAACCACACCTCTTCTAGCTCTTTCTTGGTGCTTAAGATAGCTGTGTGAAAATTCTGTTTAAAAAAAAAAAAATCAAGAAGTCAAATTCTGGACTATAGTTTTTAATAATGAAAACTAATTGAAAAAACCACAGGCTAACACAAAGATGACATATATTGCACAATTCTCCAGTGGGAGAAATCAGCAGGAGGTTTGGCTAAGAATATCTGCTTCCTTTAGGGGCCTGTGGAATGGGCTGAATGCTGAGTTTCAGCTGAGAACTTTCTTTGCTGGTGACTGAGCAGAAAATAACCACCCCAGGTCCTATTTGACACACACTCTTCTCTTCAAACCACGGAGATGTGAGAAATCTCTAAGGACTCTGTCTGCAGCTACCGCCATAAATTTGTAGATGCCTCTATTGAGAGTTCTACTGGCTTCCTTAAGAAGTTGCCTATAGTCACAAGGCAGCTGAGCCGTTTCCACCCATATCATGGTGAAGTAGACTTCTATGAGGGGGTTGCCTTTAGGGGTCAACAGGTCTCTGTTTTTGCTGCAGTTCTGCAGCCTCACTGTCTGCTCAAGGAACACGGGTGACTCTAGATGAGAGAGCTCACCTCAGCCCAGGAGGAAGGAGCAGAAACAGCAACTGACATTTTTAATAGTTGTTTCCTCCTTTTTCCATCAAAGACATCTAACTGCTAATCAGAGCTTCTGATCGGCATGCGATACCATTACAGAATTATCAACTGAGTGGATATAATTCTGTTACAGAGGAGATATTTGACAGATTAGTTAGCTCATGACACTTTATCATGAGAAGGTAATTATTTTTTTTTTGCTATTTAATTTTTGTTAGACTTTTTAATTTTTGAAATGTCTCAAAGATTTCCTACTATATTCCCAAACTCCAGGGAGCCCAGGAATGCAGAAAATTAAATAAATTTTTTTAAAAAGTTGATGATGTGTATTCTCAAGGGGAATATTTCAGAGGGGGGAATAGTCCAAAAAGTACCACTATGCACCTTCTAGCATTTCTGTACATAAAAGGTGTTTAATAAAAGTTGATTGATTAAAAGTGGGACTAGATATTTTTCCTAGGGCAACCACACCTCTTCTAGCTCTTTCTTGGTGCTTAAGATAGCTGTGTGAAAATTCTGTTTAAAAAAAAAAAAATCAAGAAGTCAAATTCTGGACTATAGTTTTTAATAATGAAAACTAATTGAAAAAACCACAGGCTAACACAAAGATGACATATATTGCACAATTCTCCAGTGGGAGAAATCAGCAGGAGGTTTGGCTAAGAATATCTGCTTCCTTTAGGGGCCTGTGGAATGGGCTGAATGCTGAGTTTCAGCTGAGAACTTTCTTTGCTGGTGACTGAGCAGAAAATAACCACCCCAGGTCCTATTTGACACACACTCTTCTCTTCAAACCACGGAGATGTGAGAAATCTCTAAGGACTCTGTGTCTGCAGCTGCCGCCATAAATTTGTAGATGCCTCTATTGAGAGTTCTACTGGCTTCCTTAAGAAGTTGCCTATAGTCACAAGGCAGCTGAGCCGTTTCCACCCATATCATGGTGAAGTAGACTTCTATGAGGGGGTTGCCTTTAGGGGTCAACAGGTCTCTGTTTTTGCTGCAGTTCTGCAGCCTCACTGTCTGCTCAAGGAACACGGGTGACTCTAGATGAGAGAGCTCACCTCAGCCCAGGAGGAAGGAGCAGAAACAGCAACCGACATTTTTAATAGTTGTTTCCTCCTTTTTCCATCAAAGACATCTAACTGCTAATCAGAGCTTCTGATCGGCATGCGATACCATTACAGAATTATCAACTGAGTGGATATAATTCTGTTACAGAGGAGATATTTGACAGATTAGTTAGCTCATGACACTTTATCATGAGAAGGTAATTATTTTTTTTTTGCTATTTAATTTTTGTTAGACTTTTTAATTTTTGAAATGTCTCAAAGATTTCCTACTATATTCCCAAACTCCAAGGAGCCCAGGAATGCCGAGCTGCCTCCACCAACAGAGTTAGAACAAATTCCTCAACATTTAAAATTGCTGTTTAAGCTTTTTGAATATAAAAGAAGGGATTTGTGTGTGGAAATTCACAGACAACCAAGGCAAGTATAATCCAGATGTCAGCCGGGGTCAGGCTCTGCTTTATGATTTTCTCTAACCCGTATCTCATGTCCAGGGAAAAGCCAATCCCTTAGAGAAAATCTTGCCAAAACTTGGAAGCTTGCATTTTGTCACCTCTAATTCTCATCTCCTCTCTTGCTAAATTCTCACCATTACTTGTTTGACCCAACGTATTTCTTCTCTTCTCTCTGCTCAGCAAGATCTCAGAAATGCAGCCTTTTTCTTTGATTTATCCTAACACTATTCAGTCAAGAAATTTGTATATATAACAGGCACTACTGAAGGTGTGTGTGATAGAGCAAGATACGGATGATTATAGCTCCTGATAAGAAAAAGCAAAAACCGGGTATAGACAGTCTTTTAATCATCCGTCTGCCAGGAATCTCACTCGGTATTTCTCTACTCTCCCCCACTTGCTATTGTGTTTCTGACCCTCTCTTTTTCTCTCCTGAGTTCACTCCTACCTTCAAGTAACCATTTATTTCTGATGCTGAGCAGTCCAGCCGTCAGTCTCATTCAAAACCATACCCTGGAGGTCTCTTGCTTTCCAACATAAAGAGGTCTTTCATGGTGTCTTGTTAAAAAATGTCCATCTACTTTAAGAGAGAAATCATGCCACTCCCTTAGAGGTAGAGCAGTGACCTTCAGTTGTGTTTTTTAAATAGCTCTGTTTTTTACTGTCTCTGAAAAGGTTTTATCATCCAAACAAAATGCTTATATTAACAAAAAGTTAACTAAAAGTTTTGATATAATTCCTTGACAGCTGTACTACTGCAGTGTCTGCCTCAGGAAGTATAATGTAAGCAACAACTGAAATTATCTATCCACTTACAATAATATTATAAAGCACAATTAAAGAAGAAATGTGACCTGCCTATTCACTTACATCTTTAAGTCTCTACTCTTTTCAACCTTAAAACAAATGGTACATTTATCATAACCTTAATCAAACACAGATATACATATTCAGTATTCAGGTTAAACGTGGGATTTAAGCTAGAGGTTAACTATAGGAAACCTCTTTATTTCATTATAATTGTCATTACTTAACTAAACCACATTATACAATGACTCCAAAAGTAATAGCTATATTGAGTTTGATTCCACTAGCTGACAATATGGCTAAATATTATGGGCTTGTGTGCATGCATTTACGTGTATGCACGTGTACATTGAGCTCATTTGGTTATACACTGCAGTAATTTAGACTGTTAGCCAAAAGAGGATTTTAACACTCTTTCTTTTATTTTAGTAAAATAAAAAGACTATTTTGCGAAGTTTTGCTTATCACCTCTGTTTTGCTCAAGACAACATCCTCCTTTAGTAAAGATGCCATTAAAAGATAATTGGACAGTTAAGGGCTTCCCGGGTGGCGCAGTGGTTGAGAGTCCGCCTGCGGATGCAGGGGACACGGGTTTGTGCCCCGGTCTGGGAAGATCCCACATGCCGCGGAGCAGCTGGGCCCGTGGGCCATGGCCACTGAACCTGCGCGTCCGGAGCCTGTTTTCCGCAACAGGAGAGGCCACAACAGTGAGAGGCCTGCGTACCGCAAAAAAAAAAGATAATTGGACAGTTAAATATGGTGCCCATATCTAATCTAAACAGAAGAGCATTCTAGAGCTATCTGTTTAGGAGAAATTTAAATTTTTTTTTAAATAAATAAATTTATTTATTTTTGTCTGAGTTGGGTCTTTGTTGCTACACGTGGGCTTTCTCTAGTTGCAGCGAATGGGGGCTTCTCATTGCGGTGGCTTCTCTTGTTGCGGAGCACAGGCTGTAGGCATGTGGGCTTCAGTAGTTGTGGCTCGCGGGCTCTAGAGCACAGGCTCAGTAGTTGTGGTGCACGGGCTTAGTTGCTCCGCAGCATGTGGGATCTTCCCGGACCAGGGCTCAAACCTGTGTCCCCTGCAATGGCAGTCAGGCTCTTAACCGCTGTGCCACCAGGGAAGCCCGGAGAATTTAAATTTGACAAATAAAATCAGCATTGTTGCAGAACTGCAATATTTGCTCAAGCCATGTAAATTGTAATTTTCTTGTACCAGTTTGTATTTCAATCAATACTTATGGAGTTCTCCAAATGTGCCTCCTAACTAAACCAAAGTTTTCATTCATAATGGCCTTTTACAACTGGCTTGGCCAAAAATAATGCAATACTATGTGTCTCAGAATTTAAACATATTAACTTAAAATGACTATAGTTTATAACATGCAGACAGACAAAGTGTAACAACTAGACCAGCACAACCCAGAGAGTGTATCAAGATAGTTATTCGGATATTCAGCGATTTGAAGCACAGAATCTATGTAAGGGAGAAACAACTGGAGAGTGTACTCCATTCAAAACCATTGGAAAAAGTACAGGTAGAATTCCTATCACCTCACGAGGGTTCTTTCTTATTTACATACCATGAACCCCATCAGATGCATTGTATTTACAGGGTCTAGTGACTTAAACACAGCAATAACTGCAGTAACAATGAGCATAAATTTTAGGGGGGAGGTGAATCTGAATTTAACATTTTAACATTGGATTAAAATACCTTGCAAAATATTTTTTCATAAGGTCCTTTGCCAAACGTTTAGTGTGGCTGACTACTATACAAGATTGCACTATCACAAAGGAATTACTGTAGACTCTATATTCCTAATACATCCAACAGCCATCCATTTCTCACCACTTCACTGGTACCACCCTGGGCTAAATCACCTGTATTTAACCTTTTCTTATGTCTCCTATTTCTACTCTTGCACATCACAGAGTAGAAGTAATCCCAAAAAGAGTCTACAAAAAATAACAAAAATGTCTATTATCAGTGGAGTAGTCAGAGGGAAAAGACAAGTCAGACCAGGTCACTCCATTGATCAAACCTGTAAATCATTCCCCTTCTCACTGTTAGTAAGAATAAGACAAGGCCCTGCACAATCTACCCTACTTTGCTCTTCCTTGCTTACTCTGCTCACATCCACAGTAGGCTTCCTTTTGGATCCTGACATTATGCTGACATGCTCCCAATTTTGAGCATTTGCTATACCTTTTCTTCTGCATGGAACACTTTTTTCCCAGACAAACACTTGGCTAATTCCCTCACCTTTTAAAAATATATTTCAGGGCTTCCCTGGTGGCACAGTGGTTGAGAGTCC
>NW_020175017.1:3794447-4003667 GCF_003031525.2 Neophocaena asiaeorientalis asiaeorientalis
ATACATATATATATATATATATATATATATATATATATATATATATATATATATATATATTTTATCAACCTCACTTTATCCATGAGGTCCCCATATTATTTAATATAGTAACCTACCCAGCCTCAAACCTCTTTCCCCCACTATATTCCTGATCCTTGTTGTCCCATTTTCGTTTTTTCATAGCACTTATCACCCTTTATAAAAGTATGTGTTATGTCAATTTCTTGTTCTGTTTCTTGAATGTTAGATTCTCAAGGGCAAGTGCCTTTGCCTTTCCAGTTCACTAATATATCCCATCTCTAATATAGGGCGGGCACTCCAAAAATATTTGAGTGTTAAATGAATGCAAATATGATACAAATGTAACACAAGGAAACTTCCAGTCACCAACATAGATAGTATAAAAGCCTCATGGAAAAGACTTGGTTTATGTCACTAAGTATTCCAACCTAAGAAATCAATATTACTAAATGACTCCTCCATAAGCACCAACAGATGTCCTGAAGTATTCTTCCAGGAACTGAGAATATTTACTCTCAATGTGCAATTCCTGTTGGCCTTAGAATTTTATATTTTATCATAGAAACCCAGATCCTTGCATATTATCATTTTTATGAGTTCTCTATCATTTCATTATCTTTTCATTCTCTTCTTACTTCTTTTTGGTTTCTTTTACTCTGCTCTCCTCCTTTTCCTTCAACTTAAATGTTAGTGTGACCTTAAGTTTCCAACCTTGATTGTATTCCCTTCTCATTTTGTATTTCCTCTGAGCTATCTATTCTATACCTATAAAGCCAATTGCCAATTAACTGGATGTTAAAGCTTCCAGCTCCAGTCTTTCCCCTAATTTCCCTCCCTATAGCCTAACTGCCCATGACAGAGTTTACTTGGATATGCTACAGGCATGTCGAATGCAAAATATCAAAGACAGAACAAATGATCTCACCACCACTGTAACCTAAAGAATTCTCTACTTGAGTTCTTTACCATGGTTAATAGCTTCATTATCAACCTGGTCGCCTAAACCAGGAACTAGGGATTCCTCTCAGCTATTTCTTTTCTCACCTGCTTTCACCTCCTGTTACATCTGTTCAGTTCCTAAGTATTGTTAATTCCATCATATAATTATGTCTCAAATAATTTTCTTATTCTATTTCCCAAGCCACTGTGATAGCTTCTTACCAGGATTATTGCAACAGCTTCTTATTTGAGCTCCAATGCCTGTTCCTCTCTCCACCACAATCCCTCCCCTCCAATTTGTTTGTCCGACAAAATCCTATTAAACTTTCAAAGTTCAGCAATGTTTTCCTTACCTCCTCTGGTGCTCTTTTATGCTCCAAATAATGCTTATCAAATTGCATTTTTAATTCTTTGGTAATGTCAGTGAGTCTGTTTGCTGGCTTCAGGCCGTGGAATCACTCAGCCTGCACAGAGGTAGAGCAAGGGGCCAAGGGTGACCCCCCCCTGCAGAAGACCACAAAAATCTGGGAATGTGAACAAGATGTATCTGATACACAGTCAGCCACTGAAAATAGTTTTTCTAAGTTACTCAGAGGACAATTCAAGATTTGCCAAACCTTTTTTCCTTCCAGACATCCTTGCCTATGTTTCTCCTTTGCTCATTTTTACAAGAGTAATATAATATTTTCTGTTTTCCATAGAATAAATACAAGTTTATTTACAATAAATACAAAGTAGGCAAATACAAGGCAAGGTATTTGCCTACCTTATAAGACACAGGCCACCAACTGCACCTAATTTTCCCTAGTAAGCAACCCAGAAGCCCTCACCATAAAAGAGCTAGGGCATAGATGAACCAAGTGATACCATACATTTCTTCAGTTGTAAACATATTTCTCTCAGGATATAGAACCATTTGTTGCAAGGCTCCCCGGAATTACCTCATATTTGTTTTTCACCTAAATTCCTCACACATACTAGATTCACACAGTACAAAAGTTTATTAAAAGACTGTGATAGCTAGAATGATATATACCAAAATATTAGCAGGAACATTTTTTTATCCTCTGTGTTTTGTATTTTCCAAAGTTTTTACATTGAGCATATATTCTTCTTATACTAGGAAAAAAATTTAAATTGTAACATGATTATAGGAAGAAAAGGCTGAATTCTAGAGTTCTAAAAGTTCAAAATGGTATTTCTTTAGTTTATTGCTATTGGTTTTTAGGTTCTTTAAGCTCCTGAAGTTATATGTAGCAATAATTTAGAACAGAGTTAACCAGAGTTCTTCCAGAAAGAAAAATGACTAGTCCTTAGAAACCCTATTCAACCCTTCCCAGTATATGGTTGCTCATTATGGCAACCTTGCCTGTTCCCAGTCCTGGGCCAAAGTATCCTGGAAACTGAAATAAAAAGAATACGGTTTAAAGCAAACTTGGTTTTAAGATAATGCATTAATCTATCTTTATTTAATCCCATCTTGCTAATTAAGAATAGAGTTAAACTTAAAATATTGTCCCAATTTTAGACTGCTAATTATTATGCTAGCAGAGAACTCATGAATAATTTTTAGTTTGTATTGCTGAAAATGAATTTGCTCTCCATGGCAAAAAGAGGATCAAGAATAAAAACTGTTTTGTGACTCTGTGAATCATTTATAAATTTTCTTTCTAATTGAGATCATATCAGCACATTTTTTTTCCTTTCAAATAATTTACTCTTCTTTTACTCTAGAACCCCACTAAAGATACATGTAAGGCACTGAAAGGACATTCATTTTAGTGGAGTTCAAAAAAGGTTCTGCTTAAAAGCAAAACAGCCATAAACAAAAACATAAAAGCAAACAAATAGAAAGACATCCTAGATTTGTCATGACCCTGATGGTAAGAAAGAAAGGTCAAGCAGGATATGTGCAGCACAAGCTCTGAAAGATATCCATGAGCATCCACGCTACTGCCCTCACCACAGGTACACTGTGCTGAGCTTGCAGGAATTTTTTTTTTTACATCTTTATTGGAGTATAATTGCTTTACAATGGTGTGCTAGTTTCTGCTTTATAACAAAGTGAATCAGTTATACATATACATATGTTCCCATATCTCTTCCCTCTTGCGTCTCCCTCCCTCCCACCTGCCCTATCCCACCCCTCCAGGCGGTCACAAAGCACCGAGATGATCTCCATGTGCTATGTTTTAACCTAAAGGGCACTGAGTCGATCCCTTGTGCTCAGAGACCTTCAAGTACTGGCAGGTGGCATTTCTCATAATCAAAAACACTGTAACACAAGAGTGCACTTCTACAGTGAAAAGGATCCACTTTCAGAGTCAATGTCACCTCCGCTTCCATCGCCATGAATAATCATTAATGATTCCATGGAACTCTCAGCAGGATTGCAGGTGTGCCTCCGTTTGCTAGTCAGAGTGTCATATAATCAAAAAACTGAAAAGGACCTTTAGGAGTAGGTAATACGGTACTTCACTTTGCACTACACCCAGGGAGATAAGTACCTTGTTTTTCAAATGTTCTGTACAGAGAATCATTATCAGCACATTAAGGTAGTTTGCCTCTTGAAAGAATTCCATATGTAATTGTTTTATAACCGAAAAGTGTTAACAAACCTCACACAGATGATGCATATATAATTTTCTCAAAGCTAACTCAAATTTAACATAGCAATTTCAACTCCAAAACCAATGCATATATTTGAAAACTAAATAAACTGCTTTGTGGAAGTGAAGGCCTACATTATCAATCAATTTGAGAGCTAACTCATTTTTATACCAAGGAAAATCCCCTCTCCCCCAGACGTTCATCTTCCTTATTTTGGTGTCAAATTTTAGATTGCAGACAGACAAGAAGCATCTGTCCACACAGTATCCAATTCCATTTAGTGTACCAAATAAGAATGTCACAGATTGGCCAGGTTTGACATGAGCAATTAATAAACTGGTGTGAGAAGAGAAAAGTGACTTTTTTCTCAACTTGTTTTTGCCAATAATCAATGCTAAAATGGGTGTGGTATTTCCATAACACCCTTTGTAGAGCAAAAGCCTGGGGACAGTGTAACAAGCTAGAACTTGGTTCCAATGAAGCACCTTTTTTTTTTTTTTTTTCCTGCGGTATGCGGGCCTCTCACTGTTGTGGCCTCTCCCGCTGCGGAGCACAGGCTCCGGACGCGCAGGCTCAGCGGCCATGGCTCACGGGCCCAGCCGCTCTGCGGCATGTGGGATCTTCCCGGACCGGGGCACGAACCCGTGTCCCCTGCATCAGCAGGCGGACTCTCAACCACTGCGCCACCAGGGAAGCCCGAAGCATCTTTTAATTGAACTACAGATGGAGGATAAAAAGTAAACAGGCTTTGCAAAAAAGACAGACTTGGGCCCTAGCACTTACTAGATTTGTGACCCTAAGGAAAGTAGTTAACCCCTAACACAATACTTCCTTATCTATAAAATGACAAGGATAATAATAATATGACAAAGATGGTCTTTTTTTTTTTCTTTTTGCGGTACGCGGGCCTCTCACTGTTGTGGCTTCTCCCACTGCGGAGCGCAGGCTCAGTGGCCATGGCTCATGGGCCCAGCCGCTCCGCGGCATGTGGGATCTTCCCAGACCGGGGCACGAACCCGTATCCCCTGCATCGGCAGGCGGACTCTCAACCACCGCGCCACCAGGGAAGCCCAAGATGGTCGTTTTAAATGAGATTTTTTTTCTAAAGTCCTTGACCCCAAAAAGTTACTTGTAGATATCCTGCCTACATACTCCAAATGATAGGGACATTTGTCCCAGTTTGAAAACACAAAATGCATTTGTGTTATATATTTTTATAAGTTTTATTGAGCTATAATTCACACATCATAAAGTTCACTCTTTTAAAGTGGGTTTCAGTATATTCACAGAATTGTGAATCATCACCACAGTTATACTTTTAAAGTATTTTCATCACCCTGTAAAGAAATCCCATCCCCATTAGCAGTCACTCCCATTCTCTGTCCCCACCCATCAGGCCTAGGCATCAACTAATCTTTCTGGATCTATAGATTTGCCTATTCTGGACATAATATACCAATGGAATTATACAAAAATGTTGTCTTCTGTTGGCTTCTTTCACTTAACATGATGTTTTCAAATTTCATCCATGCTGTACCATGTATCAGTACTTCATTCCTTTTATTGCCGAATAATATTTCACAGCATTGATATACATTTAATTATCCATTCATTACTTGATGGGCATTTGGGTTGTTTCAACTTGGAGTATTGTGAATAACACTGCTGAAACATCAGTGTACAGGGTTTTATACTGGCATGTGTTTTCATTTTTTTGGTTATATATCTAGGAGTGAAACTGCAGAATCCACTTTGGGTAACAATGACTGACACTTGGATATACATCAATGAGTGAAATTTCTGAATCCAATAATGGTAACTCTATATTTACTATGTACAAGAACTGTCAAACAGTTTGCCAAAGTGGTTGCCCCATAAACAATTCCAGCAGCACTGTATGAGGATATTAATTTCTCCACACTCCAACACTTGTTATTGCCTGTTTTTTTTTAATTTTAATTAAAAAAATCATCAGCATTTGTTATATAGTATCTCATTGGGTTTCTGATTTGTATTACTCTAATAACCAATGATGTTGGCAACTTATCATGTGTGCATAGGTCATCTCTGTTTCTTCTTTAAGGAAATATCTGTTCAAATCATTTGCCCATCTTTAATTGGGGTGTCTTTTAATTATTGAGTTGTAAGAGTTTTATCTTCTGGACATAAATTTGTAAATCAGATGTACGATTTGCAAATATTTTCACCTGTTCTGTACACTGTCTTTCCACTTTCTTGATGGTGCCTGAGACACAAGTTTTTCTTAATTTTAATGAAGTCCAGTGGATCTATTCTTTCATCTCTAGTGCTCTTGATATATCTAACAAACTATTGCCTAAACCAGGGTCATGAAGAATTACTCCTAGGTTTATTCTAAGAGCTATATAGTTTTAGCTGTTGCATTTATGACTTTGATCATAAATTAATTATAAGTTTGTTAATTTTTATATGGTGTGACATGGGGTCCAACTTCATCCTTTTACATATGAATATTCAGTTGTCTCAGCAGCATTTGTTGAAAACACTATCATTTACACATTGAGTTGTCTTGACACCCGTGTCATAAATCAATTGACATAGGAAAGGTTTTATTTCTAGAATATTCTATTCCATTTATCTTGTGTCAGTTAGCACACAGTTTTGATTTTTGTAGCTTTGTAGAAAGTTTTTGAAATTGAGAAGTGTGAATCCTCCAACTTTGTTCTTTTCCAAGATCGTTTTGGTGATTCTTGGTTCCTTGCATTTCCATATAACTTTTAAAACCAGTTTTCAAAAAAAAACAGGTGGGAGTTTGATAGGATTGCCTTTACTCTGTAGATCAATTTTAGATGTACTGCCATCTTAACAATAATAAATTTTCTGATCTATGAACATGAATTGCATGTTGAATCATTCTGGGTAATTTGTACCTTGCTAGGAACTTGTTCCTTCACCTACATTATGCATTTTGTTGGCACAGTTGTTCACAGTATTTCCTTATAAATCTTTTTGTATATGTGTAACATTGGTAGTGATGTACCCTCTTTCACCCTGATGTTAGTAATAAGTCTAGCTCTTTTATTTCTTGCTTATTCTGGCTAATGATTTCCCAGTTTTGTTGATCTTTTCAAGACTCAATATTTTACTTTATTGGATTCTTTTATTTTTAAATTCACATCTATTTCTTCTCTAATCTATATTACATTCTTATTTCCTTCCTTCTTTTTAGTGTGGGCTAGTTTATGTGTGTGTGTGTACATATATATTTCCATAGATATCTCTTAGGTCTAGGTGGTTTATAGTGTCATCCAAGTCTTCTCTTGTTAGCTGTTAATCTTATGGAGGATATCTTGTTGATGATAAATCATTTATTTTCTTCCTAATTTCAAGGTTATTCTTTGTCTTTAGCTTCTACAGTTTGACTATTAATTTGTCTAGATGTGAAATTTTTCGTGTTTATTTTACTTGGAGTTTCTTGAGATCCTTTAATGTGTAGACTGATATTTTTCATCAAATTTGGGAAGCTTTCAGCATTTATATCTTCAAATATTCTTCCTGCCTCTTTCTTTCTTTTTCTTCTGGGACTCACATCATGTACTTGTTGCTATTCTTAATGGTATTTCATGGGTCACTGAAGCTCTCTTCTGTCAATTCAAGCCTACTGTTGAACACTTCTAGTAAATGTTATCTTAATTATTGTACTTTTTAACACTAAAATTTCTATTTGGGTATTTTAACAATTTCTATTGCATTATTGATAGTCTTGCAAGACATCATTATTATACTTTCCTTTAATTTTTAAGATATTGTTTCCTTTAGTTCTTTAAACTTATTCATAACAGCTTTTTTAAAGTTCAATCTCTATTAAGTTCAACATCTGGGCTTCCTCAGACACAGTTTTCATTGATTGATTTTACCCCCCTTTGTATGGACCATATTTCCCTGCTTCTTTGCTTACCTTATTTTTTTATCAAAAACTGGTATTATAATATTATAATGTGGCAACTCAAAGTGAGATTTCCCCCTCCCAGGGTTTTTTTTCATGACTGTTTTTGTTGTTGTTGTAGCAGTTACTGTTTTCTTGTGATTTTCCTGGACTGATTCTTTACAGTCTTTATTTCTGTGTGCATTTCCATTAAAGTTTCTGTTTGGTTAGCTTAATGGTAGGCTAATGATTAGACAGAGATTTCCTAAAATACCTTGAACCAATAAAGCTCCTGCTCTTTGCTGAGGATCTCTGTGTGTATCAGGACAAAACAATGCTTTGGAAGTTTACTACTCTACCTTAGCCTTTGCTTCCAGCTTTTGTACAGCTTTACATTCAGCCAGAGGTTAGAAATCATGGCTTTCCCAGGTCCCTCCAGAGCACACTTACAGCCCTGCACATGCACATGGACTTTAAGATCCCCCATAATATGTTCAAGTTTCTAAAAGCCTCCCATAAATGTACTATCTCCTTGATTTTTCATTTAAGTTTTGCATCCAGCCTCATTTTCCCCAACTGGTATCATTTTTCTCAGGTAGCTGTGATGGTAAATAATTGATACTGATGTTTTTATGACAGATGGCAGGGGAAAGGGCTTCTCCCACTGAGTGAGCTGTGAGTCAAGTTAAATATAAACAACTTGTCCTGGGCTTTTCTAAGGATCTAGCCAGATAGGTCAAATATTGACAATTCCCTTGAGATGGGGCATTTTGGAGATATTCAAACCCATTCTTCTCCTCCAATGATCTCTAAGTTACTGAAATTCACAACAATTGTGGCTGCAAGGTTGCTGGCTTTCAAAGCTACCATGGTGCTGGGGAGAAGGGAATGGGAATTGAACAAATTACAATGCCATAGATATTACTGTTCTTACCAACATTCAGTAATTTTTCCTTATAAAAACACTTCCCAGATTCTTACAACCTTGGGTTAATTCCTAGAGTTCTGAAAACATTGATTTTTACAATTTTTTTTTTTGCTAGTGTTTCCATTGCTTTTATACAAGAGTGGATTTTCAGAGGTCCTTGGCTCCATTATTCCAGAAATACTTCTCTGCATTTTTTGAAGTTAAGAATATTTCATTAAAAAAAAAAAAACTTTAAACTTTTTTTCCTCAGAAAAAATTTTGGAAGGTATCAACTTCTTCATTTGAAATTGTTCCTATGGAATGAATATTTTCATCGGAATACCATAGATTCTAAACACAACAGCTACCCAGGCTCCTGAATCAGCCAGATCTAGATTATAATCACAAGTCTGTCACTTATTTCCTTGGTGAATACCAAGTTTCTTAACTTCTTTCAGCCTGTTTATTTATTCTTAAAATAACACCCACCTGCAAGGATCACCATGAGCATTAAGTATAATTACATGTATATTCCATATATAAAAGGACCACCACCTAAAGACTTCAATAAGTTATATTTCCTTTCCCTCTTCCCTTCCTTTCTAAAAAGTGCATTTACTGAAAGACACTTGACTTTACTGCTTGATTTTTTAGGGTAATAATGCCATCTGCTGGAAATGCCAACATTATGACCAACAAAGAAAATGAATCTTGTTAACAGACACTACATTTGATGTTCCATTATTGCTGCCCTATTGAAAAACAGGTCAAAGTCCTGACATTTTCTCAATATATTTATTTTTAAAGGTGCCTCAGACCCCCCAACACACACACACACACACACACACACGTGTTATTTAAATGGATTATAATTACAGTAAGTCCTGTTTTTTCAATATCTTGAAGGGGAAAATTACCAGTACAGCCAAGTTACCATTAGTTAAACTTATTCTTGCTCTCAAATGTTTGTTATAGATCTGTGAATTTAGCCATAAAATGTAGATGTTTTTAATCATATGGGGCCTAGCTACTAACAAAAGATATTTTAAAAACTATTAGATCTCAAGTTTCTATTTAACAAGAAAATGACTCAAACAAGTCAACTATTATTGTTAAAAGTAAATATAAAATGTTCTTTTATAAAGTAAACTAGTCCTTGAAAACTTTCTAATTGTGCAACAATAAATGAGTGATTACATAAATTAAACCATAGCACATACTTATTATAGAATATCACATAGTCAAAAATCAAGTCTTCAAAAACATTTAATAACATGGCAGAATCATTGTGAATTATTATATATTTAAATAATTGAGTTATAAAATGATTAATACAATTTGATCAAAATTTTGTTCAGATAAGTAAACAGAAAAATTACAGATAGGTTGGTAGACCCAAATGATCACCAAAATGTTTTATATCTTCACTGTGAGATTGATATATTTTTAGTTTCTTTTTTATGTGTCTAGGAACATAAGTTTTTAAATTTTCTATAATGAAACATTCTAGACATTATACACATTTTCTTACAATATTTTCTTCTTGCTTATAGAAACATATTGGTGTGAGTCCTGATCTTTTTTCTCGATATGTTTTCTGGTTATTGTTGGCAAAATTTTGGTTGATTACTTCTGTCTAAAACATCCTTCCCATTTCCTAGAGGATGCTTGGATGAAAAATAATGATTCTTCACAGTCTTCTTTCATTTACAGTAACCCAAGATTTGATCTGACATAAATTTTTAAGAATTCCTAAAAGCTCAAAGTAGAAATTTGTATAGTTAAGAAATGTTGACCATCATAAAGCAGTGTTACAATCTTCAATGCTATAATAACTCCTTATGTTTATGTACTGGAAAGGCTGAGGCACAATCTAGACACAGTAGGTAAAACAAAGAAAGCTGAACACTACTCAGCATAATGACATACAGAGGCATTTTCTCCCATTTGTTCAAGGGAAGTTCTGCAGGATTATAATCGCAGTGAGGAAAATGTTTCTATTTGTAACATGGATTTTGGCTTTACCATTTGTATTTGTGCATGTGTGTGTAACTCATTGGACACTGAAAAATAATGGAGAGGGATAGGTGTGATTCACTGGAGAGAATACTCCCAGAAAACTGAATTTGGAGGGGACAGCCTTACCTCACAGCCTGCTGGGAAATTTTTATGTCACATAATAGGAGCAAGGACAGGAGTGGGGTTTCCTAAAGGGGCATGGAGATTTACATGCAGAAACGTTGAAGAATGAAAACACTTTGAAGCAGTCCTGAAAGCAGAAGAGTAAGGCTCTCAGGTACACCCATGAGATCTGAAATAGATATAACCTTTTTGTTCTCTTGCCATGGTTTATGCATACCATGACATTTCAAAATTTGATTTAAAATGTATTTTTGTGTCTCACACAAAATTTCTATTAGACATATCAATTCCCCAGTAAAATCTGTTATAGCTATCTAGAATTTGTAAATGGTAAATTAGAATTAGGAAAGATAACATAGAATGGGGCTTTCCTACACTTATTTCATTAAAATCTAATGTGGTAACAGCTCCATGAAAGGAAAGGTGCTGAAGAGGATGTGGAAAAAAAAAGGAAGCCTCCTACACTGTTGGTGGGAATGTAAATTGGTGCAGCCACTATGGAGAACAGTATGAAGTTTCCTTTAAAACAAAAATATACCTACTCAAAATCTGTTATAGCTATCTAGAATTTGTAAATGGTAAATTAGAATTAGGAAAGATAACATAGAATGGGGCTTTCCTACACTTATTTCATTAAAATCGAATGTGGTAACAGCTCCATGAAAGGAAAGATGCTGAAGAGGATGTGGAAAAAAAAGGAAGCCTCCTACACTGTTGGTGGGAATGTAAATTGGTGCAGCCACTATGGAGAACAGTATGAAGTTTCCTTTAAAACAAAAATATACCTACTCTGTGACTCTGCAATCCCACTCCTGGACATATATCCAGAGAACACCATAATTCGAAATGATACATGCACCCCAATGTTCACTGCAGCACTATTTACAGTAGCCAGGACGTGGAAGCAACCTAAATGTCCACTGACAGAGGAATGGATAAAAAGATGTGGTACATATACACTATGGAATATTACTCAGCCATAAAAAAAATGAAATAATGCCATTTGCACAACATGGATGGACTTAGAGATTGTCATACTGAGTGAAGTAAGTCAGAAAAAGACAGATATCATATGATATCGCTTATATGTGGAATCTAAAAAAAATGGCACAAATGAACTATCTACAAAACAGAAATAGAGTCACAGACGTAGAATACAAACTTATGGTTACCAGGGGAGAAAGCGGGGTGGGGGTGAGGTGAAGGGATAAATTGGGAAACTAGGATTGACACATACACACTACTATATATAAAACAGATAACTAATAAGGACCTACTTGTATAGCACAGGGAACTCTTTTCAATACTCTGTAATGACCTATATGGGAAAAGAATCCAAAAAGTGTGGACATGTTTATATGCATAACTGATACACTTTGCTGTACAGCAGAAACTAATGCAACACTGTAAATCAATTATACTCTAATAAAATTTTTTTTAAAAAAAGATCTAATGTGGTAACAGCTCCATGAAAGGAAAGATGGTAGTAAAGGAATTCTGAGAAGTCTCCAACATTAATCCAGGTTTTTAGTCTGGGTCAGATCAAAGCACAGCATGGAAACTCAACTATAGCACAGAACTAACTTAGAACTGGATGTGCTACAAGCCAAGTTTTTTCCCTGAATACCCGAGTGAGAAGTTATCTTTGAAGGGCTAGAGTAGGAGGGAGAAATGCTAAAATCAGGGTCACACATACACATTTGCAGGCTAAGTGATCACTTGAAATTCACGTCAGCAGAAACATAATTGAATTTCTTCAAGTGGTGAAAAGCACTGTGTTTGTAAATGAGAGGAAATTCCTACCCAAGTCGAAAAATAGGTCAGTTAAGCTCTTTGACATAAATCACCCAGATCATATCAAAGTCATAAAGCTGAAGAGACTAGGGGCCTGATTTCAACTTGGGCAGCCAAAATTGTTTACTTTATTACTATTTTATGGTAATTAACAACTCAATAGTTACCACCCTTATTACATGCTTTTAACAAAAAATATCACAGAGAAATAGGTTATTTCCATTTGACAGAAGGAAGCAGGGATCATAGAGATTAAGAAACATGGTCTCAATTGCAAAGCTTGTAAATGACAGAAGTAGGTTTTAAAGCAGGTCTGCGTGACTCCAGATTTTCAAACATTTATTAAAGTTGTGTTCTTTGTTTTTACTAATGTGATACATTTTGGATGTAAGAGCATAGGTAAATTGACTTTAATTTTTTTTTATGTAAATCAAGGACAAAGAGAAAGAAACATACAAAGTTTCCTTTCTAGTCTGATGTCACATACTATCTATACTGCCCAAGGAAATATATATGTGTAGATAGGTGTCACAGAGTCAAAATATAAACCAACCCTACAAAATCTTCAGGAGCCAATCAAAAACATTATTGGGTACTATCAATGAGTACTCATTAAGTAAATAAAAATAACATTAAAAACTGCAAGAACAAGCGTAATTAATCACTAAATTGGTATTAGAGATAAAAGTAGGGCAGAGGTCCAAAGGAAGGGGATAGTAACAACTGGGTCAGAGAATGAAACTTAGACCTAGAAGAAATTATGTAAGTAGGAAGGGCATGGAGGAACACAGAAGGTGAGAACTTACAGATAATATTACCATGAGCAAAGGAACTAGAATAAGAAGGCTGTATTAAACTGATAGGCCAGCTAGGAAACTGTCCTGGTGTCTGTCTACAAAAGGCACTAAGTTATCAACAGGATAGATCATAAATATGATGCTAAGAGCTCAGTTCACAACTTTGTGAATACTCAACAACATGTAGGCCAATTCTACTCCCACTGAAGAAGAAAATACCTAGCTGGAATAAAAATTAAAATAAGTGAAAATCTTTGTTGTTGCAGACGCCACCCCCAATAATGTTGAACAAATACTTCAAGAATGTTGGATTCATGGGTTGCTAAATTACTAGCCTGGTTTGGGAGGTTCAGTAATCAGCTTATATAAGAAAACTAAATGCTTCCATTCAGCCTGACCCGTGAGAAAGAGTGAACAAATATGGCTGGAATAAAGAAAGTACTTAGAGTTTAGAGTCAATTTGTAAAGGTTCTTAAATGACTGTCTAGTATCTTTAAACCAACAGTCCTTACCTGTACCTATTACCCCAACTACTCAGAGACAGACTTCCAAAGTATGTCTACAGATGTTATCTCCACCGTATCTTCTTGTGTTCACTCCTCAATCCATTCCACTCTGGCCTCTGGCCCTCACAGACATGGAATTATTCTTATTAAGGTCATTGATGGCCTCCATGTTGCCATGTTAATGGATCTATCTTTCTGTCCTCACTGTATTTCTTGGCAGTACCTGACAGAGTTAGCTCTCTCCCTCATGAAACACTGCAGGACTTTGGCCACCTCTATTCAGTCTTCCTTTCCTCTGGGAAGGGCTCCCTGCCATCCCCAGAGATCCAAATGACAGAGTTCCTCAAGATGTTACACAAACATCCTTCTTTTCTCCCTCTACACATTCTGTCTGGTTAATCTCATCTTTCCCATGGCTTAAATATGGTCCATATGATGCTATCTCTCCAATTTACATCTCTGGCTTAGACCTACCCTTTGTATTCCAGTCTTTTCTATTAAATATTTTATTTGTCATCTTCACTTGGATGTCTCACAAGAGGCCAAAGTTAGCTTGTCTGATACTGAATTCTTATTTTACCTCAAAATATGTTCCTTACCTACTCTCCTTCTTCAATAAGAGGTAGGCTAAGAACCTAGAGAATGTCTTTATATTTCCCTCTCCTTCACCTCCCAAACCAGTCTATTAATTCCTGTTAATTTTACATCCAAATTATATCTTGTCTCTGTTTCTCTCCAATTCCAGGACCACCACTATAGTCTAAGACAGCTCTTTCTCATACAATGCCTCCTAACCAGTCTCCTCTGTTTCTCTCTTCTAATCCATTCTACACAGAGCATCAAACTCCTAAAAATTAAAAATGTAAACCAAATCTTGTTCACATCTGCTTAATACCCTGCAGAGTTTCTCATTTTAATTGGAATGAAATCCAAAGGCTTTACATGCCTTAGCCTCTGATTATATCTTCTCTTAGACCCCTCTCCCCCTGTTCACCATACACCAGCTGCACTGTCCTTCTTTCAGTTCCTAGAACAGGCCAACCTCTGTGCTTGAGAGGCTTTTCTCAAGAGTATTTACATGGCTAGCTGCTTTTAATCCTAGTGGGTTTGGCTTAAACTACACTAGCTCAGAAAGCCCTTTCTGACCACTGAGTAGAATTCTTTCTCCACATTACCACAATTATTTTCTGTGATAGCATATGACTGGTTTCCTTCATAGCACTTTATAATTTCAAATGCATCTTCACATTCAGAACTTTTAACTGGTTCATTTTCCTAATCTCTTTATTCTTTTTTCTTAGAAGTGATTACTTCCTTTTATCTCTTAAAGGAACCTCACCATTTGTATTGTATTTTATTTTTTAGTCTGTGTGAAGCCTTCTCGTTCTTTTAAACTCCCTTTCCTCCTTCCCCAAGTCCATCTCCTTTCACTGCTCCACGACCAACCATTCTAATGTTTTAGGTATCTCTTTAATTGTATATGTCCTTTTAAATATGCAGTGCTAATTTCCTGGGCATGGATGTGTAATTTACATAAATCCTACTGGTTTGTAGAGTTCATTCTATTTCTTGCTGTTTTTACTCAGCTACATGTTTTAGAAATCTGTTGTTCTATGTCCATTTAGCCATAGTTTCTAAGTGCTACATACTATTCCATTGTATTCGATCTCTTTGTTGCCTCAAGCTCCCCACTACCACTAACAAGCCTACAACAAATATCTTTGCAAACATTCTTTATGGAACTGCTGCTCTGGGGGGAAAAAAAATCCAGGCATTTACAGACCATAGCAAATGTCAGTATTTAATTTGACTAAGTGCTGCACAATTGCCCTCCAGAATGCCTGCTCCAATCTACATTCCTACCAGGGTTCCTAAAGTCTCATATCCCAAGTGATATTTGGTATTTATCTTATTTTCTAATTTTTTGGCTAATTAGGTAAGTATAAAGTGATATTCCATTGTGTTTTTTAATATGCATTTTTCCAATTAACACGTGTTTGAGCATCACCTTCTATATCTGTTAGCTATATGGAATTTCCTTTCTATTCCTAATCCTTATTCAATTTTTAACTGAATTTCAAAAATAGGTTCTGGACTTTTTGTTTTCTTAGTCCCATGATCTTCTATTTTTAGATTCTGTAATGTACATTTTGGCATCAATCTTCTTTATTTCTTTGATGATTTGGGGTCCTGAACTCATTTTCCACAATGGAATTTTCCTGAGTATTCTAAGCGTTGGTGTCTCACCACAAAGCTTGGTGGCCTTGGTTCTCCATGGAGATTTCTGAGGTGTTGTCCTTAGATTACTGATGAAGTCTCCTGCCTGCTTTATTCCACATGGGCTGCTTCACAGGATTCAGTGCAAGGAAAATTCACTTTCTCATTTTGGAGAGTGATTATGTATTAATTAACTTTCTAAGAATATTGTTACTATAAGAAGAATCCTTTCAAGCATGTACTCACTCCAATCTCTCATAACTAGCCTTCTATGGGGGAAGGGCTTTTTGTTTGTTTACTTACACATTGTCTCTCATCTACTAAAGTATTAGCTCTGTGAAGGCAGAACTTGTGTATGTTTCACAAAGCACATCCTAGTATCATTAGTACCTAGCCTCTGATAGTTACTAAAAATATATTTCTGAATGAAAAAAACATGTAGCCCCGTGTTTCCTCCACAGTTCGGATCTCGATAAATGTTAAATCCTTGATTTTCCCTCTTCTCCCTGATATTTAGTAAAATTACTACAGTGATACACAGAATGTATTAGAGGTGTGAAAAACAAAAAGGAAGACAAAAAAAGTAAAAATTGCCTTCAAAATAGAAAGGAGGCAATGCAAATACATAAAAGTTTTTTATTGAAATTTGTTGAAAATGAGGGCACAAAATTTAAGATTATGAAAGAAGAAGTGGTGTCAGGGGAAAGAAAAGAAAAACCCAAAAATAACTGTAGGATGATTAGCTTGAATAATAGATTGCCTGAAAAAGAAATAAGATAGGAAGTGTTATACATGTTGAATCTGACCTACTAAGAGGATACACAAGCTAGTAGTTGTTAAGCAGGCTTTGTATATGTAGGTAAGAGTGGTTATAAATGTATACCTATAAATTCCAGAGTTATCTGCCTATTGTACATAATTGAAATCATGAAGGTACCAACAGTTTCCTCAAGAAAAAGGTATATGTAGACTAAACTAGGTGGCTGATAATCAAATCCAGTAAACCACCACGTGGAGAAGGCAGGATTACAAAGATAATTAAAAGGGAACACACCACCAAAATTGGTCATACAGGTACATTTTGTCAAAGGAGAGAAATTCTAGGAGTGAAGATCTACAAGGCCAAAATAATATCTTACATTTATCAAGCATTATAAATGTACCACATACTGTTCTGTTTTAGGTTTGACCGTCTAAGACTGGTCCAGAATGGCCTCAGATGAAAAAATTGAATTTTCCTCCACATGCTTTTTATTATTAAGACTACTTTGGGAACGGGGTGTCTGTGAGCGGGGGGGACGTTTTAGGTTCACAGCAAAATTAAGAGAAAGGACAGAGATTTCCCATATATTCCCTGCCACTACACATGCATATACTCTCCATTATCAACTTCCACTGCCAGAGTAGTGCCTTTGTTCTAATTGATGAACCTACATTGATGCATCATCACTACCCAAAGTCCATGGTTTACGTTACGGTCCACACTGGGTATTATACATTCTACAGGTTTGAACAAATGGATAATGACATGTATGCACTATTGTAGTACCACACAGTATTTTCACTTCCCTAAAAATCCTCTGTGTTCCACCTATTCATCTCCCCCCACCTTCCTGGAAACCACTGATCTTTTTATTATCTCTATAGGTTTACCTCTTCAGAATATCCTTTAGTTGGAATCATACAGTATGTAGTCTTTTCAGATTGGCCTCTTTCACTTGGTAATAAGCATTTAAGTTTCTTCCATGTCTTTTCATTGCTTGATAGCTCATTTCTTTTTACCACTACTAATAACCCATTGTCTGGATATATCATGGTTTATTTATCCATTCATCTAGTGAAGGACATCCTCATTGCTTCCATATTTTGGCAATTATGAATAAAGATGCTATAAACATCCATGTGTATTTTTCTGTGTGGATATAAGTTTTCAACTCCTTTGGGTAAATACAAAAGTACATGACTGCTGGATGGTATAATAAGAGTATGTTTAGCTTTGCAAGAAACTACCAAACTGTCTTCCAAAGCGGCTATACCATTTTGCAGTCCCATCAGCAACGAATGATATTCTACATCCTTGCTAGCATTTGGTGTTGTCAGCATTCTGGATTTGGCCATTTTAATAGGTGTGTAGTAGTATTTCATTGTTATATTCATTTGCATTTCCCTGATAACATATGATGTGAACATCTTTTCTTATGCTTATTTACCATCTGTATATCTTCTTTGGTGAAGTGTCTTTTAAGGTTTTTGACCCGTTTTTAATTGGGTTTTTTTTTTTTTTTTTTTTTTTTTTTTAAGTGTCCCCTGCATTGGCAGGCGGACTCTCCTCTCAACCACTGCGCCACCAGGGAAGCCCTGGGTTGTTTTCTTATTGTTGAGTTTTAAGAGTTCTTTGTATATTCTGGGTAAACGGTCCTTTATCAGATGTGTCTTTTGCAAATATTTTCATGCAGTCTGTGGCTTTTCTTCTCATTCTCTTGACATCTGTCTTTCAGTTTTTAATTTTAATGAAGTCCAGATTTTTAATAATTTCTTTCATGGATTGTGCTTTTGGTAATGTATCTAAGAAGTCATCACCATACTTAAAGTCATCTAGATTTTCTCCTATGTTATATTCTAGGAGTTTTTTGACTTTGTGTTTTACATTTAGATCTGTGATCCGTTTTGAGGTAAATTTTGTGAGGAAAATGAGGTCTGTGTGTACATTCGTATTTTTGCATGTGGATGTCCAGTTGTTCCAGCATCATTTGTTGAAATGACCATCTTTGCTACATTGTTCCTCATCTAAGAACGGTCAACTGTATTTATAGGCAACTGCTTCTGGGCTCTCTATTCCATTTCATTGATCTATTTGTCTATTCTCTCGCCAATACCACACTTATCTTGATTACTGTTGTTTGGTAGAAAGTCTTGGTGCTGAGCAGTTAGTCCTCTGACTTTGTTCTCCTTTAACACTGTGTTGGCAATTCTGGGTTTTTTGACTTTCCATATAAACTTTAGAATCAGTTTGTCAGTATCCACAAAATAATTTGCTAGGATTTTGATTGGTATTGCATTGAATCTATAGGTCAAGGTGGGAGGGATTTAAAAATATTTATTCTTTCTATCCATGAACATGGAATATTTCTCCATTTATTTAGTTCTTTTATTTCATTCACAAGAATCCTGTAGTTTTTCTCATATAGATCTTGTACATATTTTGTTAGATTTATACCTAAGTATTTCATTTGTGGAGTGTTAATATAAATAGTAGTGGGTTTTTAATCTCAAATTTCACTTGTTCATTTCTGATGTACAGGAAAGTGACTGGCTTTCGTATATTACCTGTATCCTACAATCTTGCTATAATCACCTATTAATCTTGCTGTAATCACCTATTAATTCCAGGAGGGTTTATATCTATGTAGGGTTTATATCTATGTAGAAAATCTTTCAGATTTTCTACATAGATGTTCATGTACTCTGTGAACAAAGAGCATTTTATTTCTTCTTTCCCAATCTCTATACTTTTTCTTTTCTTTTCTTATTGCACTAGCTAGAATTTCTATTATGATGTTGAAAGGAAGTAGTGAGAGGGCTCCACATGAGAGATCATCCTATATCAGACCAGCCCAGGCTTGTTCATACTAGGTTCAGGGTTCCAGGAAAGAGCAGAAGAGTGCAAGGTTTTTTGAGACCTAGGATCCAAACTGGCACAACACCTCTATTCCCCATTCTATCATCTAAAGAAAATTACTAAGGTGGTCCAATTTCAAGAATAATTAAATATATCCACTTCCCAAGGGGAGAAGTTTGCATAGTCACGTTGCAGAGGACAAGACTGAAAGGAAGCCATCAGTTGGGGCTATCAATCTACCTCAAAGGTAAAAAGAACTTTCTAGGTCAAAAATCCTTTTGCAAGAAAGGTTGAAGACTCAACAGAAAGAGGATATTTTATTCTGGGTTTATTTTCTTGACATTAGAACTTGTGCATCAGTGTAGGAGTTCACTCCTTACTGAGTGCAGACTACCTATGCAGTACTTTGCAACATGCTGGAGACTTGGGATAAGGAGACAGCAGCCCTATCCCCAAGATCTAGGAAAGTATACAGACAAGCCAATAAATGTTTATAATAAAGTATGGTAAACTTATGATGAAGAAGCCACAGAGTCAATGGGATCAGGGAAAGCAAAGCTTGTAACATAAGTAGGTATGAGAAGGAAGTCTGGAAAGGAAAAATTGAACATGTAGGATAATTATGTAGATCTTTTTTCTTTTGTTCTATTCTAATGATAAAGGGCATATCTGGGACCAAATTTCATCAAGATTAAATGTTATCACCTCTCTTTTGACTTTCTTGTGGTCTCTGTTCCAACCTGTTTTCCCATATCCTGGTCACCACGACACTAACTATATCCCCCATAACTCTTATTGAGTACATACCAACTAATTTGCCCTCTAACCACTTCATTTCTCTCTATTCTTCTGCTTCTAGGATTCACTGGGATACTTACATCTCCCTCTCCTGTGTCTATGCTTCATCTCCAACACCTTAGGCTTCATAGAGAGAACAGACTTTTACTTTCGTTTTTGTTATTAATAAGGACAGTCCACAGTAATTTGTCTAACTTCAAATTCTCACATAGTCTGACTTCAAATTCTCACAACTACTGTGATGATCCCACCAAAAAGAAAAAACAAAAATTTTAGAAACTAATGCAAAATTAATGCTAGAAAAATGCCATAGGATACAATTAATTTTGCTACTCTTTAAATGAAAGGATTAGTAAAAGGGACCATAGCCAAATGGCCTTTGATGACAAAAAATAAAACAAAGCATGTAAATACATGGCATGAAAATACTTGTAGGTGTCTCTAATAACACTTCTTTGATCTGTAAAGTTGCAGAATGAAACACAAACTCTCTGCTAATTCCATTAGGGATCTAATAAGCTAGCAGGACTCTAACACACAAATGGAATAATTGTCTTCAGCCGCAGCAGGACAATTTACCAGAAGAAGAAACCATTTAGATGACACAATTAAATTATATTTCTTCTCTTTTTACTCCGGAAAAACTAAGAAGATAAACATTAATGTTATTTATGAGTTTATTTCAGAGTTCTCCCTTATTTTCCCTTCTTGCCTAGTTTTACCATCATTTACCGTCAAGCTACTTCTATGTACATCAGACACTCTTGGTTTCCTATCCAACAGTCATTGCCCCTCTCTTCCTTCCTCATGAACATCGGTCCCAGTCCTAGCCTAGATGTGGAGCCTTAAATATCCTAGCCCATCAGAGTAGTTCCAGTCCTCACAACAATCTGTATTGTGATTTTGTCCAGCGAAACAGAAGTGCAAATATACTGGGAGGCTTCTGGAATAAGTTTCTATTGTCATAAAAAGAGACAAGGAAAAATGGTTACACTTTTGCTGGATGTCATCGTATCTCCATGTGATACCTAGGACTGTAGCAACCATCTTGTCTCCACATGGGAAAGAAGCCTCCATAACGAAAATAGCAGAGAGACAAGATAGAAGGAACCTCTATCCTTGATGACTTCACTATATCCCCTAATTAACCAACCTTGGAGCAGCCCTATTCTACATGACAAAATAAATTTTTTATATGTAAACTTTTGAGGGTTTGGGTTTTTCTGTTACATATAGCAAAAAGTATTCCAACCAAATAATCTACACTAAATACAATTTTTTATTGTGAAATCTTGTAGGACATAATTTGGGCAGAGTGGTTATACATCAAACTGCTCAGTACTTATTTAATAGAAGGACCTCAGCACCATGGAATGATGAGACCTCTATAACTAAATTAGCTTTGTAGTTATCATGAAGCAATCCAGACAAACCAAAATCATAAGACAGAGGTGTAAACTTGTCTTCAAAATACTGTTATTACTATATTGAAATGTTTCAAATTTTGTGACTACAGAGACAAAATAATGATGCAAAGTTGTAATAAATTAATGATTTCTAGAGCCAATAAAAGTATTTTTCTTTTTAAAATGGAAACAAATGTTTCTTTATTGATATTGTACATAAAAATTTACAGATGACATGTAAAGAGTAAAACACATGTTTCACTAGCCTCATATCAGAGGCAATGTACTTTAGTAGTCACGCTAAGGAATCTGGACCCATTCCCCAGTCCCTAAAGTTGCTGTTGATTATAGGAGCGACCTTTGAGACCAATATGGATCAAATTCCCAAGATTCACTGAAAGAAACTGAGCAGCAAAGACAGTTCCTCTTTGAAATTCTCACCTGTTCTTGCTGCTTATGACCAAAAATGTTGCAGCCATGGCTATTGCCATTTATAAGGTAATCATGAAATACCAGCACTGTCTATGATGACAAAATATGGGATTCTGAGTTGCCTGCAGAAATTCTTCAGAATAATACAGCAAACACCATGAGTAGTGACCTAAGTGAGAATTAGCAATGCTCTGCCATCCAACTGTGTGACCTTGGGCACATCCCACCTCTGATCTTCCTATAAAACAAAGGAATTGGGACAGATGACCCTCACAGTCCTTTTCACTTCTCACATTTCATCGCTATTATCACCACCACAGATTTAGGATAGACTGCACGTTTTGATTACATCCTAGGAATTGGGCTAAGTGCATTACATGCTAGGTCTCAT
Organism: Neophocaena asiaeorientalis asiaeorientalis; assembly: GCF_003031525.2. NCBI lineage: Eukaryota > Metazoa > Chordata > Mammalia > Artiodactyla > Phocoenidae > Neophocaena > Neophocaena asiaeorientalis. The sequence goes on from NW_020175017.1 coordinate 3,816,931, forward strand.
TTAATTATCTCAGTAGCCCTATGAAGCAAGTACCCACTTTCCATTCTAAAAATTAGAAAACTCAGGCTCAGAGAGATTAAGTGATTTTCTCAGCACACAGGCTGAAATGTCTATAATTTCCTACTCTAGATTGCTTATTTCGAGTCATTAACAAATGACTAAGTATAGAACAAGTCTGAAACATATTATGATGCACCCCTGGTGTGGTACTTTGCTCTCAAAACTAGACATCTGAACCATGTTAACACATTTTAAAAGGAAATAAAAACTAGAAAAATAACCTCATTAGTAGAAAGTGGTAAGATCAATTTTAAATATCTTTTTTTATCAATATGTACAATTTGCCTACCTAAAGAGAAATCTTTGTAATTTTTTCCATTATACTTTAAATGTGCATCTGTCTTTCTAAACAGTCTCGTCATATACTCCATGTATTGCTCTTTATGGTCAACAACAAAAAAAAACTTTTGAAATAAGTAATATATCATTTTATTTTCTGTCATATTTTTGTTTCTTTAGTTTCCAGTTCAATTAACAATTGGACATCCAACACAAGTATCATTTTATTTTGAAAAATGAGAGTCTGCTCTAGATACCACCCACTTGCCATTGTAATAGATAGAATTACTGATTATATATAACCTTCTCAAAAGCAAGAGAGGATACACAATTGCCTCCCACCATTGTGATAGTACATGGCAATTACAATTAGCACCTAGAGAAACAGTACATAAATGCCATCCACTAAACTAACAGAGAGAGAGAGATTAGAGGCATAATAGCCAAAGCAGTAGAGAGAATGAACAACCCTCAGTCCTTATTCTGAGCAGAAAAGAAGGCAATCTACACTCAGAAGCACCATCTCAAGAGAAATCTTTTGTTGAAGGATGACTCATATTATGTCTTTTACAAGATCCTTTTGCTCACTTTCCAGAAGAAACAGGAAAAGGTGAATATAAAATTGAAAAACAAAAGGGGTTTAGCCAGCCCACAGGTTCCAAGAAAACAAAATATGATGACTTCACCAGTGACAATTATGACTTTATATACAGTGAAGTTTTAGAAAGCAAGACATGAAATTGATATCTCCTTTGGAAGTTTATCTTTTCCTAGGAAATCAGATTTATACCCATAGTCAGTTATCACATGTTGGTGGGGATTACAAAACATAGATGTTCTCATAATAATACAGGCATTGGGCTACAAGCTATTTCAACGTACAGATTTTAAGACACTCTTCATCTTCACATCTTGCTAATTTTTTTTTATGTTTAATACAATGTTTCACCAGGCATATAATTCCTTCCTCCAAATGTGTCAGTACTTTAGAAGAAAAGGAGGGCTGATTTTTCTATTTTTACTAATAGAAATTTATGGCGATAAAAATGTGTGCTCTTAAAGAGACAGATTAAGACTGATTCCTGCACTGCTGATTGACAGCTATGGGCTTGGCTGGGCTGGGTTTAAATAGATGCTTCTTATAAAAACAAATAAATACCCACATTTGCTATGCTAGTTTCTATTTTTGAAACAAACAACCCCCCAAAAATCTTCTGAGTCCCTGCAACACAAAACCCAGCCAATGCAGGAGCAGAATTTGTATTAGTGTCATGGAACCATGGAATGTTCCACATATGTGCTTCTCATGTTTAACCACATATGTGCTTCTCAGCGATATAATCCATAAAGCATACAGTCTGCACAACCTGCAGAAGCATGAATTGTGCTATAAGGAAACAATATTTTTGAAGTTACAATGTTGTGATGTTTGTAGCAGGGCTGGTAGGTTGAAAAGCCCATGAAGAGACAGTAATGTTTCTTTTTCACAAAGAAATCTACTGAAAGAGACTGTGGCATGTGGCAGCATAATGCATAATACTACATCTTTTTTTTTTTTTTTTTTTTTGGCTGCATGGCTTGCAGGATCTCAATTCCCCGACCAGGATTTGAATCTTGGCCACAGCAGTGAAAGTGCGGAGTCCTGACCACTAGACCACCAGAGAACTCCCTCAAATTCTTAATACACCAATGACTATCCTTATCATAGACTGAACAAGTATCTTTGACACATTTTTATCCCTGCCTTTGTTTCATATGTTTACAGAAAATAAACATACTGAGGGTTCACTCTTCTTACTGAAAGTAAAGATCTTTATATACCCAGGAGAAAGAAAACCAACAGAAAATAAATAGAATAAGATTACAAAGCATTTAATTGTTAAGGTCATCATCCCATATTCTGACAGTTCCTTCACTGGAAAGGCTTGGTGTCAGAATCTGAAAATACAATATTCTGCACCATTCAAGTTTCCAAAGGAACCCATAATTTCCCCAGTGAGCCAGTTAAAATAGTAACAATAACCATCAACAATATTTATAAAGTACCTAATATGGAGTGGGCACTATTCTAGAACTACATGTGTGTACCTCTCACCTAATCCTCACAATAACCCTTTAAAGAGAAATTGTTACTTACCACATATCATGCTGATTTTCAAAGTAACCCATTTAGGGAAGAAATGAGATCTCAGGATTATTAAAGCAAATCTGGGCTATGTGTGGCATTTCTCAACATGGTCATTTATATGGTTGCCAAGCAATAATTATACAGCATCATTAGCATCTATAAACCAATATATTGACAGGAAAATCAGAGTAGGTTAATGGCATCACATCCCTGTCAACTCTTCTACCATGATATATTTTTCAGTTCTTATCGAAAATAAATAAAAACAATAGCAATATATTTAAACATTTTACATTATAAAAGTGTTATCTAAGATATGAACCACTGTCTTTGAATGTCCCTTAGACTAAGACTCATACAATCAATTCCTTCTATATGGAGAAGAAGTGTTAACTCTGAACAACTACAAATGGGTCCTTTATTAGACACTGAAAGCTGTGTTATAAAATCTGTTTCCCTCTTTGCTTGGCTACTGGGAAGATAAAAATTAAGGTCCTTAATTCAACTATGTCCGCTTCTTCAGTTTAGGTTTTCTAGTATAATATTTTCCTCCTATTATGAGATTATGAGCTTGTAATGAGCTAATAGGCTGTTCATTTATCTTCACTAGGCTTCCCTCTAGCCCACTGGTTAAAAACTACTATGTACCAAATACTGTACCAAATACTGACATAAGTTTGGGGTGGACACTGAGGAGTTAGAGTTTCTAAAAGCTTCTGGGTGAGTCTAATGTTCAGCCAGGACCTAGAACTATTAACACAGCCCTCTCAGCTCAGATCAAGAGTTAAATGGAATGCTGCAGGATTGCTGTGGAATAGTTTCAACTGGGAAAAAAAAAAAAAAAAAGATTAAAAAGAAAAAATAAAAAGCCCACTATGTAGCAAACCATCTTGCCTTGCTAAAAAAAAGAAGGTGTTCCAGAAAATTCAAAAGATCAGTCTACGCATCACCATCCTCTTATATACAGCGTCTAGACAGCATCAGGGACATTCACTCCCTTTTGGTGAAGCAGAGTGTAAAGCATCATTAACTGCCCCTAATACTCATCTTGCTACGGAGGAGGAGTCGGAGTCGTCATTCAATTCACTCCCTCAGCGAGGGGCACAGTAGAGGCCCTTGCACGCTTCCCTCCTATCTACTATGAAGGAAATGGTGGCATTTTTCTTGATTTGCTAAGTCATTTGCTGAGTCACTAAAGCTGCCAGGAGCAGGGAACCACACAAGTGAAAGCAAGCAAAGCTGAGAGCAGGCATGGCTAAGATTCGAGAGTCTCTTCAATCAAGAGGAAGTGTGTGGGTGCTCAACAGCGCATGAGGACCCTAGAAGCAAAAGGTCTCATCTTTCTAATCTTTGGTAGCAAGATAACTGAACTGTGCACACAGAGCTGAGCAGAGGCCCCAGAGGATAAATTACTATACTGCAGCTGAGAATCGGAACACAGGCTCTGGTCACTCAGAGAATCAATAACCAGTTTCACACAAGTGCAGCAGTGACCAAGAGGGATTGAATAGCAAACTCACCTCCTACAGATTTGTGGCCACACGTATGCAGATATCCCCAGCCGGCACCCCAACTGTGGATAGTCACAGACTAGTCACACGATCACACATCAACAGTCCAAGGCAAGGATGGGAAAGCAGGCCCAGGAGGAAGGGAGAGTATGAGAAAGTAAGTTTGAACCTTGCAGGTTTACACTTTCCAGAAACTCCCCCTTACATCCAACTAGACTAGGTGGAAGTTGAGACCGATCTTATAAATTGGGAAGTGGCTACGGTTTGGCTATCGAAAAAAAAAAAAAAAATCACAGGATTGGGCTTATATTTAAACTGAAATGAAATAAAATGCAAACTGTCTTCTTAAGGAAGCTTAGGTACTTCAAGGCCAAGTACTACAGCTTGGGGAGAGTTTCAGATAAGAATACTCACATTTGCGCATATCTAGGTGGTAACTATTTAACCAAGATTCACAATAACTGTAACATTCTCCATTTCCATTTGTGTTTGTTAAAAGGTAAACTGAGGCATATTAAAAAATTTAAGAATGTATTTGAGCACAAATGGATTTGACCAGGGCTGCTATAGCAGATCCTCAAGTGAACAGGCATCTAGGCTTTTTTGATTTCTCTGCTCCAATCTCCTTTGAACATGGCTGCCAACCTCAAGGTCATAAGATGCTACAGGATGCTTCCAAATTCCAGGAAGAAAGAAGGCAAAAGAGAAAAAGTCCAAATGTGCTCATCCTTGTTGTTTCAGTCCCTGTTAGAGAGATGTCCTGAAGTCCGCCCATGGCTGTCCACCTGCCTCATCATGGCCACATCTAGATGCAAACCAGGCTGGAAATGCAGCCTTTTAGCTGGGCATGTCACCAGTCCAAATAAATCCAGGGCTCTGTTACTAAAGAAGAGGAGAATAGATATTGCAGAGACAACTAGCAGTTTCTGGTACTTTTCCTAGGTCATGCATTTAGTTGCCATGGGAACAACAAGAAAGTAAGGTTGCTAGACCTGAGCTGAACCTTCTAGTGCCCAGACCAAGTTCCAGTCTTTGCGAGACCTGCTAAGTGTCGAGATTTCCATCTTCCTTATCTCACCTTAAAATAAAATCTTTTTTTTTAACTAAAAAAAATGGATTTGAATCAGGTAGCATCGATCTAGCAGATAGGAGAACTGCACAAAATGAAAGACTTTTATAGGCAGAAAGGAGCAGGAACAAGGAAGTTATACTAGGCCAAAAAGCAGGTTGGTTATCACAAACTTACTTTCCTTTAGGGGATGGCCGGGACTATCAGGCAGATTATTACTGCTGATCTGGTAATTCCTAATTGACTGGTTTAAGGTTCCATTTCTGGAAGAGCCAAAACTGTAATTAAGTCTCATTTTGGTGATGTGGGGCTTAACATAAGCAACTCCATTTTGGACCTATTGTCTTGTTCTTAACATGCTTTAAAATTTGGAGCTGTTTTCTTATTACTCATGTTTCAGGAGTTTAGATTTAGTTTTTAATTACCTTTTAGCTGAAAGCTGTTTCAAATGACTTTCAAAGGTTATGATATACAAATAACATTCTGACATTTATTTTGGTCAGCAATGATTAATATAGTATATGACCAGAAAGTATCTATTGAACATATCTACATACTACAAAGATGCACTATTTTGCTATAACTTGGGGTCTTACATGTAATAAGACACTGTATTGATCTTTGAAGTCTTGAGTTATTGTGCTCTTTTAAGTAGTTAAGAACTCATTCTCTGTATTCAGACATATCTAGATTCAAATACATGTCCTACATCAAACTAGTTGTGTATTTTGAGGTAGGATATTTAACCTAAGATTTAGTTTCTTCATCTGTACTCAGGAATCTGATAGGCACCTAATAAGGCTACTGTAAAGATAATACATGATAATGAATGAGAAGTCTAGCACTCTGGACAGTAGTAAGTGCTCAATGAAGTCAGCTGTGAGTTACTATTATTTCTGCCATTGAGACAAATGGGAGAAAAGAGGTTGAAAAAACTTCCTGTTCAGGCTTTAACAGTAGATAACATAAAATCTAAAACACAAGCAGCAGACAGGAAATAGCTCGGGTCCCCCAGTCCATACTGTGGTTCTCTAAGCCACGGGAGTTTGTTCGGATCTCTTATTATCTTTGGTCCTGGGTTTGCAAACTGGGGATGAAACAAAGATTATTGTGAGGATTAAATTGATATCTACAAGATGATTATCCTGATGCTAGGCACACAATAGGTGCCCAGAACATGACAGCTACCATTGTTACCTGTCAGGAAAGATGTCTTTCCTCTAAAAGTTAGGGGGAATAGGGCTAGAAAATACCTAGAATAAAATGTAAATGTGAGGCCTTAATTATTTAAATGTTGAGTGGAAGTCAATTACATTTCCATTAAAATGCAAACGTGCATTGGAATTCCTGCAGGGGTACATTACAAAGAGGAATGGGCTGCAGAGTGCAGAGAGCAGCAGTAGGATCCTTGTGATGAGATGACAGGCATGAGGATAAAGAGTAGGAGTGGGTGCTGTACTAAGCTGGTGTGTGCTTTGAGAAGAAACGAAAAGTGAAAGTAGAAGCTACCAAAGATGTGCTCCAGCACCTTGGGGACTGACAGGGGACACAGAGGCTGAGAAAATTAGTCCTCCTATAGGAAATTAGCTCCTCTGGGGATGCCAGGAGATGCTGGCTGACTTTGGAGGGGAGGCCAAGAACTCAGTCTGGTTGTCACTATAATCCAAAGGGATAAATTAGAACCACAACCAAGAAAGCTTCAGTTCACTAGAGAGACAGTAGTTTGAAAGTGAAACATTATTAGTTTCTTAGGGATGCCATAACAAATTACCACAAACTTGGAGACTTAAAACAAGAGAAATGTATTCTCACTGTTCTGGAGGTGTCCAAAATCAAGGTGTCCCCAGGGCTGCACGACCTCTGGAGACGCTAGGGGAGAATCCTTCCTTGCCTCTTTCAGCTTCTGGTGGATGTTGACATTTGTTGGCTTCTGGCCACAGTACTCCAAACTCTGCTTCTGTCTTTACATTGTTTTCTCCTCTATGCCTGTCTTCTCTTCTGTCTCTTATAAAGAGCCTTGTAATTGGATTTAGGGTCCATCTGAGTAATGCAGGATAATATCATCTCAAGATCCTTCAAAGACCCTTTTTCAAAATAAAGGAATATTCACAGGTTCCAGGGATTTGGATATTGACATATCTTTTGGAGAGCCAGAACTTAAACCACTACGGTCCATCCTCTGAACCCTAAATTCATTTCTGTCCCATGCAAAAAATGTATTCAATTCATCTCAAGATTCCCCCCCAAGACACCAAATGTGAACCTATTACAGCATCAACTGTAAGTACAAAATTACATCTAAATATCACTAGTTCAAAAGTCCCAAATCTCATCATCTAAATCAGGTACAAGTGAGACTCTATGTGTGATTCATCCTGGGGCAGAATCCTCCATCTGTGGACCTGTGAAACTTAAAAGCAAGTTACCTGCTCTCAAAATACAATGATAGAAAAGGCATAGGTTAAAAATGCTAGACATTTCCATTCTAATAGGGAGAAACTGGAAGGAATAAAGGGGTTACCTATCTCCAAAAAAGTTTGAAATGCAGCAAGGGAAATTTCGTGAGGTTTCAAGGCTTGAGAATAATCCTCTGTGACTCAAGGCTACTTGGCATCCATTCAAGGCCTGCAGTTCTGTCCTTTGGGCCCACAGCTTCTAGATAGGCCTCTGTAGCAGCTTTGTAGGCCTCTCAGCCTAAAGCTTATGCCTCTGCCTGTGGGATCACTGCTCTGCCCTTGGAGTCATCCTCCTTTTTCTTGAAGGGTACCACCTGTTTGCAGGCAAGTAGCTCTATCAACCTGTTCCCTGCCTATAGATTCCTGGGAGTCCAATGACCTTCTTTCATTTTATCCTGTCTCTGTCCCTTTTAGTCCAGGCTTACAATGTATCTGCTGATATATTATTCTTACAAACCTGGTGGGTCTCCTGTGTATATCAAGGGGATTCATGTCATTAGGAGTGGGTCCTCCACAGATCTTTCCTGGATAACTCCTTCTCTATTCCTGGCTTCTGCTAAGATTGTTATGTGAATCCATGATTTACACATGTAATCTCTTCAAGCAAAATGTGGTCTAGCCCCACCACTGGCTTCTCTCCAGAGAATGCTTTCCTAACAGTGCATCTCCTAACATTAGCACTTTTTGCAATCTGGATAGGCTGTAAATTTCTCAAACCATCAAGTGCTGGTTTCTTTTGCCTTAACAGTTCTTTCCTCAGTTTATCTCTTTCCTCTTGCATTTTACTGTAGTCAGAAAAAAAGAAACCAGGCCACATATTCAACACTTTACTTGGAAATCTCCTCAGCTAAATATCCAAGGCCTTCACTTCTAAGTTTATTTTCCACCTATACAGCAAGAAGCACGTTTGCTCTATTTTAGAATAAAATGTTCTTCATTTCCTTCTGAGTCCTCACAAGAAACACCCTTAACATTCATATCTCTATGAACACTCCTCACTTCCTTCTGAGCACTCATGAGAATCCAGGCTTTTTCTATCACGCACCTCAAAATTCACCCAGCCTCTAGCCATCATCTAACTCTAAAACCTCTTCCACACTTTTAGGCATTTGTTGCAGCAACACTCCCTTCCCAGTACCAAAATCTGTATTAGTTTCCTATGGATGCTACAACAAATTATCACCAATTTGATGGATTAAAGCAACGTAATTGTATTCTCTCTCAGTTTTGGAGGCCGAAGTCCAAAGTTAAGTTTACAGCACAGGCACACTCCCTCTGGAAGCGCTATGGGAGGATACTTCTTGCCTTGTCCAGCTTATTGTGGCTTTCAGAATCCTTGGCTTCCTTGACTTGTGGCCACATTACTCTTATCTTTGTGCCATCTTCACATTGCCTCTTCCTCTTCTGTCAGTCGAATCTCCCTTGTGTGTCTGTAGTAAGTATACTTATATACATATAAGTGTACTGATTGGAACACCCAGAAAAACCACAACCCTAAGGTTAGGTCCAAAAAAAAAAAGAGGGGAGGGAGTGGGACTTGTAAATGAAGCAACAAATGCCTTGCTAAGACTGGTCAGTGTTCAGCTACCTAGACACATGAGCAGAAGGAAAGAGTACTTGTGCTTTACTCTAATTTATCCTGTCTTCATTTCATCACTGCTGGTACCACAGACCACAGCAATATTCAGTTGTGCACTTCAGCTAACAGGTATGTCTGACATGTGGACATCTAGAAAGGGTGAGAGGGAAAAGAGGACCACAAAGAGGTGAGACTGAACTGAAGAAAGGTCTAGAACTTGGAGGAATGCATACAATGAGGTAATGCACTCCCTAGCCTCATGCCCTGGAACAGTGGCAAAAAAAAAAAAAGAAAAGGTGACAGGAGATTTTCAAAGAGGTAAAGAAGGGAATCCACCTGTATTGACATTATGTTCTATTTTCATAGCTGAGCAAGTTTCAGAATTTTCACTTAAACCTCTCTGAACTAGAACTGTGCCCAAGCACATTATCTGCCCCATGAAATCCCCACCTCCTGGCAGGTTGCTGTACTGCTCAGTTTCTCAAGCCACTGCTTCTCTCCAGGGTTTCTAAAATCAGATTTTTGTGATTCTTATGCTATATCCCATGCCTATCTAACCTATGACCTACGTTCCTTTACTGAAAGTTGGAAAATATTATTTTCTGAAGAGGAAAACCAATGAACTAGAAGAGTTAACAAGAAAATTAATACTTAAATGACCTTGAATCTTATAAATAAATGTCCTTTTAAATAAAATAGTTTTCTTCTAGGTCCCTGAAATTTCAGTCTAGTGTAGGTTTTTATGGTCAATTTATAAAGCTCCTAAAATAGAATTTACCGAGAAAGGAATAGAACACAAACTCATTTAAGGAAACAGTCATCTCCCTTAGCATGTAAAGCAAGTACATCAAAAAGCAACTCTACAGCAAGATGTAGGAGCAAGGTCATATCTTTCTAAGGCTAAATTAAGATAAATTTCAAATCTCTCTCCTTAACACCTTGCTAAAGAAAATTGCATTTCTTTCTACTATACTTACTAAAGTTTCTGTGCTTCCTGTCTTTAATGACGAACGTCTTTGACCAGCCTCTGCTGAAATCTCATAAAGATGAACTCCAGTTACAAGCATAGCACAGCGCTGAGGTTGCATAAGCTGACTGCAAACAGCTGTTTGGGGCCCAATGCCTAGATGAGGGAGCCACCTCTCTATTTTAGCTCTGTTTTAGAACTGCCCTTGATTAAACTGACCAAAGAGTATTGTTTTCTTTAACATTCTTCTTTTCATCATCAATATCTTTTTTTTCAAAGCATACAGAAAGATCAAAAGAGCTGAGGCTTCTAGTCTGTCTGAATTACCCCGAGCACATTGAATGACCTTGACTAATTGGTTTCTAATGTTTCTGCTGGCTTAGCACAAAACAGGCACTTCGCCTCTGTAGAAGCAATCCCAAAGCACCTGAGGAAAGTGAGTGGATGTCCTGGTGGGTATTTTATCACCTGAAAACTTAACAAGATTCATCAGTTTTCAAGGATCATATGTGCAACACAAGGTTAAGGTAGATGTCATTAGAGAAGTAGACTCAGATTCCAAAAAGTCTCTGAGTACAGAATCAGAAGACTTTGAGTCCTTATACTTAAACAAACACACACCCTGAGGCAATAAGTATGCCTAGAAACTGTCAAATATTTGCTATCAGTTTAAATCTGCTGGATTATTTCAAATATCTCCCAGCATTGCTTGCCTGTTGTTGAACTGGTATTTCAGACTTATCTTCCTTATTCTCACCTATTGCTCTATTTCAGTAGCCGCTGGAATACAGCAGATCTTACCAATCCCTTCCATTAATTTCTTCACATTGTTCATTTTTAAAGCCACTCAAGTAAAAATAACAGTGAGCATAATGCTATCACCAGTGAATAAAACAATAATAAAATTATAAAGAGTGACAAGGTAATAAAGACACTTAGAATATCCATTTTTAAATCTCCTTAGACACCATTTTTAATATCTTTTTTTAAAAATTTAGTTACCATAACTAAATTTTCTATTAGTCTGCAGCAGAATAAGTTTTCAAAGTGTCCTGCTGTCAGCCTGTCTTCTCATATCAACCCATGTCTCTTCTGGTGCTGCTTCCTCTGAACACCACTCCACATACAAAAACACATTTAAGGTGCTTTCTTTTTTTAAGTGTTCCTTTACTGTAGAAAAAAAAAATTATAATGAACTACTCAGATTTTCCAAATATATTTAATAAAATGTTGGCTAAATGGATGCATTAGAGTTATGCCATTGTCAGCCAAGATAAGAACAGCTTTGTTTTAGTGAACAGATACTGAAGAGATAGTAAAGGACTGAATTTAGATGAGAAAAGAAGGATGTTTCTGTACCCCTGTCCTTTTACCTTCCTTGCTCTTAAATAATTTGAGAATCTTGTTAAGATACTGTGAAGTATAAGACTGTCTTAAGCTGAAATGTGGGTGACTGTTGAAATAGAAAGAGTTGAAGAAACACGTAGACTCATCATTATTTGATGGCAGAACAAAACATTATGGAGAACGTCATAAAGCTCAGTTTATCTCCTTTCTTCCTGTGACTGGATTTAAATGAGTACAAGTATTTTCAGTAGAGTGTGACTGTACTACACACGGAAATCAGAGCATTTATTTTATACAACTGTTCGTCAGAGTAATCGCTGTAACCCAATAACTAGAGGAATTTCCTTGACCTATGCAGAGAACATGGCCACATATTTATAATTCTGAATTCATCTTGGTAATAAGACTCCAGTGATAGTCAACACATATTTCCAACACAATCTTACACAAAATGCAGTATCATCTAAACTCCAAGTTAGATTTCATTGGCTCACAAGAAGAACATACCCTTTGAATCCATATTTAAGCACAGGACTGTATATTTAATCAACTTTTGAGCAACAGTGAAGTTGGGAATGGAACCTTAGACTCTAGGCCACAATTTGTACTTTGAAGATCAACCTGACAATAATTACCAAGCGTGACCAACTAGTCCTTGTAAACTTTGTGGGGATAAAGATAATATCTAACATATTTGGCCTCTAGCAAATTGCTGAGACAAACAACTAAGAGTTTTATTTTTCCCTCTAAAGCAGAATTCATATTCTACTCCCAGGTTTCTTCTGTGCCTACACAACAAAGTATCTACTGTGGCCTCCTAGAAAGTCACATACTGTTTCTACAAGGGCTAAAAGAATTTTTCTGAGCTGGTCCGGGAAACTCAATGGTACAGTAATCCATTTACTTCTCCCAAAGTCACAGCCTAAGAATCCTCATACCTTCTTAACTGATGTTTTTACCTCTAAGTTTCTGGATAAAATACAAATGCCTTACAAAAAATTGAACTGCAAATCTGAAACATAAAATCTCAAGCGTTACTGGTTTCTAAGTATTTAACTAATTTGTTGTAAATGTAGACAAGAGGAAAATGGAAGATTAATTACATTTCCATTACACAAAAGTCTTGAGAATATTCAACATTTAAAACAAAGTATAAGGCTAAATAAATTACCATAAGATAGAGTATAATGTACTTCACAGGCAAGGCATGGAAGATATAGAATATTTTGGATAAATATGTTTTGGACCAGACAACATGACTAGGCAGTCCAATATGTGATTTAATATCAATGGTGCTTTTTTTGTTTGTTTTTCAATTCTATACTTCTTCACCGAGAGAGATTTTAAATGTATAAATATATCAATCAAGGAAGGAGTCAGAATGCCTAATCTCTTATTCAAAAGAAGACGCATTTGCACAAAGATGACATTTCATGCTTTCCTAAGAAATGTCCATTGAATTTATATTTTTAAATACTGATTTTTTCCTGTATTAAACAGTAATGCAATGTTCTAATTAACTTTGAGCCCAAAATAGGAAAGTAGGAGGAAAGGGGTAGTGAATGAAAATAACCAGCTGTCTTCCAATTCAAGCAAGGGTCTAACGTGAGAGACCATTACATTGTCTAAGATCTTCCAGGGAAGTATTAAGAGAAGGTTGTGCAATCCAATGGTGACCAAACAGACTCCAATCTAAACGTAATAGTGACTGTAAACAAAGGTTACTATGAATGGAAAATGATGGAAATGTCATTCCAAAGAGAAAGTATATAATTTCATCTCAATTGTGAAAATCCCAGAGTAGCTCAGAGGAAACAGCTTAAGCCTGCAAACCTCTAATGGTTATGATAAATTAAATTTATTCTTAAAATTTAATAATATTACATAATTTGCTTTTTCCAATTTACTTGAACCACCTCTTTATTAATCTAGTTTTATTTTTATTTAATTGCACAGAGAAGCTTTATGTTGAAGAAAAAGGAGTAATCATTACAAACAGAAGAGTTAGTTTTAATTTCAGAGTTATTCTTAAGTTGTCACAGAAAAAAATGCATATTCAACGTTTTGTCATACGTTTATAGTCCAATTGCATAATGCCTCTTGTACATTTCATCAAAAGATGAGCATTTAATGATATATATGTCAAAGACAAATTCCTTCAGAGCTTCGAGTTAGTTAAAACTCCATCATAGCTACAATGATGCCACCAAGTGGCAAAAAAAAAGTCATCTCTTAAAACCTGACATTCTGAGTAGCATATCCTAAAAGCTACAGTAAGAAAATTTACAATTTAAAGGCCAAATTTAATAAGGTAGATCCTGTTATTTATACAAGCTTATTGCCATCCTGTGCTTCATTTTATGACTTCTTGTTTAATTCACAAGTCTTCTACAAATTCACTTGCAATGTGTCTTTTCCTCATTCATTCAACATATATTAAACACTCAACTCTGCTAGTAACAGCAACTAAGGTCTAGAAACACAGGAATTCACAGGACAAACATTGTCTCTACTTTCATTATGCTTAGAGTCTCACAAATTTTCCACCAAATATTCTGACTTATAGCTTAAATTTCTTTTTTTTAATTCTTTTTAAAGCTACAAAACCCAGTTTTGTGAAAGATTAAGGAATCAAAAGTATCTTTGCACTCAGTTCAAGCATTCATATGTATTAAAGAACTTCTAGCTGTGATCTGCAACCTCCTGGAGAACTGCATAGCAGTTCTTTTGTCAATACTAATTAACCATTATGTATTTTTGTATCACTATTAGGCAGTTAAAGGTGCACAGAATGATGCGCTTTTTTAAAATGGTCTGTTGCCACCTAAATGACATTTCAAAGTGGTATTGATTTCAGGAGAGTAGCAAAAACAGGTCATTTTAGCAAAGGAAATTCTGCCATAAGTGGTTCTCACTGAACACAGACCTATTATCCTACATATCAAAATAACCAAATTCAGGCACTCAATGAATCTTTTTCATTAAAGTAATTCAAAACTCTGCTATTATTAGAGTGTCATTATAGGAAACTTTAATTATCACCATTAATCATCTGAAGTTCAGAAAAATGCTAGCAACAAAATAGAATCAAGGATCAAGCCAACACTATAAAGCTATAGTCATGAAAACAATGCAGCACTGACATAAAAACAGACAAATAGACCAATGGAACAGAATTGAGAGCCCAGAAATAAATCCAAGAATATACAGTCAACTAATATTTCACAAGTGAGCCAAGAATATGCAATGGAGAAAAGACAGTCCTTTTCAATAAATGGTGCTGGGATAACCAGATGTTCACATGTAAAGAATGAAACTGGACTGATATCTTATACCATCAGAAAAATTAACTCAAAATGGATTAAAGGCTTGAACATAAGACCTGAAACCATAAAACTCCAAGAAGAAACCATAGGCAGTAAACTCCTTGACATTAGTCTTGGTGATGTTGTTTTTGCATCTGACTCCAGAAGCAAAGACAACAAAAGCAAAATTAAACAAACAGGACAACATCAAACTAAAAAGCTTCTACATAACAAAGGAAATCATCAAAATGAAAAGGCAACCTACTGATTGGAAGAAAATATGTGCAAACCGTGTGTCTGATAAGGGGTTAATATCCAAAATATATAAAGAATTTGTACAACTCAACAGCAAAATATAATAACAATTAAAGAATGGGCAAAGAACTTGAATAGACTTTTTTTTCAAAGAAGATATGCAAAAGGCCAATAGGTACATGAAAAGATGCTAAGCATCACTGATCATTAGGGAAATGCAAATTAAAACTACAATGAGAGATCACTTCACTCCTGTTAGAATGGCTATCATCAAAAAGACAAAAGATAACTAACACTGGTGTGGATGTGGAGAAAAGGAAATCTTTGTACACTGTTGGTGGGATCATTAATTATCATTAAAAATGAAAATAATCATTAAAATTATATCATTAAAAATTAAAAATAATCATTAAAAATACAGCCACTATGGAAGATGATATGGAGGATCCTCAAAAAATTAAAAATTAAAAAAATTAAAAAATTAAAAATAAAACTACATATGGTCCAGCAATTCCACTTCTGGGACTATATCTAAAGGAAACAAAAACACTTACTCGAAAATATATCTGAACCTCCATGTTCATAGTAGCATTACTTACAGTAGCCAAGATATGGAAACAACCTAAGTGTCCATTGATGGATGAATGGACACACACACACACACACACACAATGGAATATTATTCAGTAATTAAAAAAACAAAAAAATCATCCTATTTGTGACAACATAGGTAGACACTGAAGGCATTATGCTAAATGAAAAAAGTCAGACAAAGAAAGACAAATACCATATAATCTCACTTATATATGGAATGAAAAAAAGACTTATAGAAAAAGAGATCAGACAGACTTGTGGTTACCAGATGCAAGGCCAAGCCAGAATGTAGAGGGAGAGGAAATTGGTGGAAGGTGGTCAAAATGTATAAACTTCCAGTTATAAGATAAATAAGTACTAGGGATGTAATATACAATACGATGTGTATAGCTAACACTGCTATATGATATATATGAACGTTAAGAGAATAAATCCTAGGAGTTCTCATCACAAGTAGAAAATTTTCTCCCTTTTTTTCCTTTTGTTTTTCTTTTTATTGTTTCTATTGAGAAGATGGATGTTAGCTGAACTTGTGGTAATCATTTCAAAATATATATAAATCAAACCATCATGCCGTACACCTTAAACTTATAGAGTATATAACAATTATTTCTCAAGCCAAAACACCTTCACCTTAAAACTCACAACCTTGAGACACATGGGTGGAGTACTCCCTGCCAATTAATTCTTAGAAATCTATCTGAAAAGAATTTATTTTTAAATTAATGCCCCATTAACAAAATGGTTAGAGAAGAAGCCAAAAAACACAAAATCACTGCATGACAATGACAAAATTAAATGCTATGGCTAAACATAAAGATACTAGGACAAGAAACTTATCACTTCATTTTCTAAGATACTCCCTACTTTATATGGTAGGAAAACTTGTCTTCTTATGAAGACACCATGGACTATATATTTCAGGAGGATAGAAGTAGATGTTAGAGAGAAAAGACATCCCTAAACAACTGAGGCTTTACTAAATCTATATGCAAATTAAGTTATACAAACAACAAACATATGTATACCTTTGCATAATCAGATAACTAAATAATGAAACAGCCTCCTTTCCATCTCACTTTTTTGCATCATTATTGCAACAATTCTTTTGGTCATTTAGGATAAAAACCAGGGAACCAGCCTTGACTTCTGCTTCTTTATCATTTAGATTTAATCTGATTTCTTTTTATTTACCCTGGAATTGCTTGCGAAGTAGCTGGTAAAATCACAAGCTATGGAGCCACACTACTCAGATTCAAATTCTATCCCCACTGCTTTTACTTGTGTACCTTGAGTGACTTACTGTATGTTTCAGTCTCCTCATCTATAAAATGAGGATAGGAGTACTTACCTCACAGAGTTGAGAGGATTCAATGAAGGAATATGACAGAAGTGTTCAGAACAGTGTCTACCACACAATAAGATCTGTAAAAACATTGGCTCGAATGATTATTCCTTAGGTTTCTTCTTCTTAATCTTGATCACCACCTCCACCCCAAGTCCACTCTTCATCACCTCAAGTTTACGATTGTCTGCAATTTGTTCCTCTCTAACCCCAGTGTCTTCTTCTTCCATTAGATCCTGAATGGGCCCTAGTGTCAGGTGACTCTAGCTAAATTATCATTTTGCTTGAAGCTCTCAATGGTATTTCCATATAGTCCTTATTTTTCCAAACTGTCTATCATCTTACAGTACTTGGTGAACTCCAACTTAGCCTTTAATGCAGTAATTCCAAAATGAGGAAAAGAATGTCAAAACAGAAACTCCAGGAAACTTCTGTTAAACTATACAGACCACTCTCTTCTGCTTTGATTAGGAAATCGAAGCGTGTGATCAACAGCTCATGAGCTGCCTTGGTGTGGACCCAGAGTTCAAGCACAGACAAAGATCAGACACTGATTTCACACTTTTGATAGAAAAATGAAGAATTTGGAACCTCACAGTAAACTCAAGACAAGCTTCAAAAAGAGGAATAAAAATTCAAAGACCTTGGAACAGAATTCCAGGATGAAACCCAAGAGCTTGGACTCACAAGTTGCTCATAAATTCCAGGACCACCTCCACTACATCCACAGGTAGATGGAGGGCCATCCCCACCATCAGCTCTACCAGTGCCACCTCTACCCACAGGACTTGCTCCTCTCCTCCAACTCCTTTACCTCTACTAAATGGCATACCATATCCAACACCCAACTGAACAGCACCCCTTGTTCAATTTTTAATTCATATTTTTCCATGTCAAATTTTTCCTGTATATACATTTATCTCCCCCCCTTCCAAGCCTGTGAGTTCTTCAGTAGCAGAACCTTCTGCTTTTGCAACTTCTCCCACAACAATTAGCAGAATCCTAAGTAAGTAACAGACCTGGAATTCATTGAGTATGTAGCAAAATGGAATACTAAATGTGATGCACATTAATATCACACAAAGTATATGGTTAAATTTTTGATAATCAATTAATGCTATTGCTATTTTTCCCTCAGAATATTTCTGCTCCTGCTTCCTTGCTCTTGCCTTCAAGCATGGAGAACTGAAAAACTGCTTAACAGGTTTTCTAGATTTTATTTGCCAGACACATTTAACCCTTAAATGAATTAAGAGGTTTCAAGAGTTTGGGTTGCAGATATATCTGGAATGTGGAAATATATTTATTTTGTACAAAACAAACTTGGGTAAGACCTTCCCAACCCTATGGGACTTGAAGAAGAAACATCTCTAGCTCTTCTGAGAGAAAGGTGGAGGAAAGGAGATAAGGTCAGAGAAGGCTGTGGGTCCACAAAAGGAGCCTTTTGCTGAGAGAGCCAAGGAGGACCTCAAGGCTAGACCAAGAGGGAAAATGGCTATTTGAATCACAGGCAGATGGAACCACTGACACATTCGCAGTGTCCTTGTCCTATGACCTGCATAGGAGTTGCTGAGATAGTGACTGAACGTAAAGGGCCAAAGCAAGCAGAGTGATGGTAACCTGGGTGGATATGGGAGCTAATGATCAAGAAGTGTCCTCCTATAGTCTTGACACTGCTAATGCCATTTAGACTCCAGCGGGCAAGGAATGAAAATCCAGAGTAGGAGATCTTCTACCCTGGTAAAAAGACGGCTGTAGTTAGATTTCAGGGGTTTTTTTTGTTTTTTTCTGGTTTTTTTTAGAAAAAATGAAATTATATTTCTTGCATCTCTGAATTTGGGAGCTGAGAGTCAATCCCACTCCATAAGATTTATAGCTGTGGTTGTGAAACATGTTTTACCATTATTTGTCATGACACTGGGTAAGTGTCAAGCAAGTTATGAACATTATCCCATTTGATTCCTACAGAAGACTATGAAGAAATTGTTATTTTGCCATTTTACAAGAAAAATTAAGAAATTAAGTAACATACCTATTATTATTTTTAAATAGCAGAGCTTGGATACAAAACTGTGTCTGCTTTACTCCAGAATCTAAGCTCTTCACCACCATCCCTCTCTACCTCAGATTCCATTATCTGTTATTGATGAAAATGAAAGATTTCTCCATTGTTCACCTAGACACATTCATTAATCCTCACCTATAATGAATAGCCTACATTTATGGAAGTACCATGACTGTTATTAGTGGATTTGTGTCTGGAAGACAGACTATTCTGGTGGGAAGTTACAGTCAAAAAGATATAATAAAACCCTAAACATCCATGTAAATGTGTTCCAAAGAACTTGATATAAATAACAGGCTTAAATTGGCTCCTTAGGTTGATGTAATGTTAAATGCTCTTTATAAAATATTTTAAAATTACTATTTAAAGCTAAAAATCATTTTTGTTTGGAAGTGTATACTAAGAAGCTATCGTATAATTCACTCCTTGTAACAATATTATGGGGTGGGTATTACTGTCCACAGTTTATACAGTTAGCTTGAAATGAGGGTCAAATGAGGATCAGAAAGGATAAATGAATCCTTATATTAGTACTATATTCGAGCAGAATTTTGTAATGGCTACAATTAATGTAAGTATTAAGTATCTAAATAACAAAATAAATAGTTTTAACAGTAAAGGGAAAATGTATCAAACACGCATCCTCTCCTATAGAGCATTCTTCTTGTCCAAACTTCAAAAAAGTAATGTAAAGCAGATGTTGACATTTTATTAAAGCATAAAAACATTTAAACTACTGTACTTAGAAAAACCCAAGTTGTTGCTGTTTTTGGTCTCATTATTCTCATATTCTTAACTGATATTGTAATCAGAGATTCTTACTACAGGCCAAACAGGCCATGGAATGGCATTCCACAGTTAAGATGGCTTTTACCCTTTTTCATGAGCCAATTGTGATTTTTTTTTTTAAGGGTTAATTCATAGAGAAATGTAGGTATGTTAGTTTAACTCACCTTATCTCCACAAATGCCTACCTGAAGTATTCAGTGAAATGGCATTCTTTGAATTGTAAATCAAATCAAATTAAACCACTTGTACTCTTCCTCCCTAAGGAGCCCCACCTAATCAGATGAGATGATTCGATAATGAACTAGTCTCTCTTCCTTTATGAGGCAAGAATTCCCTCCTATAATATTCTTAACAAAGTTTAATTCATTCTCTTCAAAAATACTGCCTGTGATGGGAGCTCAGAGCCCTATCAGGTTGCAAAAATTATTCTTCTTCCTATTGTAAAGAGACTCACCTTACCCTAACTTCCAGGTACAGTGAGCACACTAGAAAGCAGGGAGTGGTTTGACGTCCACAGCACCTCACTCAGAGAAGGCACTCGATAAATATTTATTGGACAAAAGGACAAACAAACAGCAACAGGCCCCTTTCTCTTCTCTAGAGCCACACAGAATAAACTTATTATTCTTCTACCTAATCATCCTTTACATCACTTAAATGTTCACCCTCTCCTTTAAATCTCGTTAGACTTCATTGGGGAATGACTGTCAACACTTCAAAGTTAAATTTTCTTGGAGGGCTCCTTCTCCTTCTAAGCATCAATGTTAAAGAGCTAATGATCTGTGGACAAACAATTCAGTGCCCTTCAAGAAATATGTTTACATTAAATATTTTTTCTACAATGAATGACTATACCTCTCTTCAATTTGTCCTTTATACTAATTCAGTGAGTTATCAATTCAGATTTTTATATATCATATAGAGTGGAGAAGCAAAAAACATATGTTTATATGCAAAAAATACAAATAAAAATATATAAATATACAAATCTCTTACATATTATATACATATATACTAAATATATATTACATATTACATACTAAGTTGTATTATATAGTACCTATAAATCTATAAAATTATAAAATGTAAGTTATCCAAATGAAATATTTTGACAAAAAATAAAAATTTTGAATGACTGAAAGTCAGATTCCAAATAATTACAGTAACCTCTAACCTTCCAGTATCTTTAACTGATGATGAATATATCAAGTCAGATCATTTTCAAACTAAAGTGAACCTTAGAATTATTTAAGTTATTGATTTTATAGACAAAAACATGGCTCACAGAGGCTCACTGAACCAAGTATTACAAATACTTAGTAACAGAACAGGAGCTCAGCTCCAAGTCTCCTGACTCCCTGGCCATTAGCATCCCTGCTTGAATATTAAATACTTAACTGGAACACAAACATATTTGTAGAATAAAATTCAGTAAGTTGAAAATGTGGCATGCCAGATGACTAGTTGCAAGAGGAATGAGCGACTGAAGAATGTTATTTATTCATCCTATTTAATGCCGAAATCAAGGAAACAGCAGATAGTGTAGTGTGGCATTTACAGTGATCATCTCTAAAAAGTCCTCATTTGTCTTACCAAAGTGAGTCGAAGCACTTTACACAATCATACTACAGTAAGAAGAATTTCTCACCTGCAGATGATAATACAAGGACAGCGATAACAGAAGAGATATTTTGTGAACATCTGTAAGAGGAAAATATGCAGTAGCAGAGCATTAATCAATACCAATTGGACACTGCAAGCCCGCAATGCATATTTTATTTAACCACTTAACATTTGACTCCAACCACATAGATTCTTACTGTTAAATAAACTTGGAACACTGCACAGCTCATAAATATAATATTTCCTTGCATGTGTATTAACTTAAAACAGTCTATGTTTTAAGTTAATACATTTGCAAGCAACAATCCTTCACATTTTGCTATTGCTTGTTACAAGCCAATTCCATGGCATCCATATTCAGCAGTTAAAAGGGAGAACAAAATATGGGCAATTCTAATACCACTCAAGACAGTCAAACAAATGTCAGTGCTTATTTGTAAATGAGATGACGGGAAGTTTGCCTGAACTGCTGATTGTGTCATTTTACAGTTTAAGATGCAAAAAAGGAGCCCCATTCGCATTCCTGGGTAAGTAAGTATAAGTCCCAATGTCCTCCCCTTTATATATCCAGGGATTCCTTGCTAACTTAGTAGAACTTTAAGTAAGGGGGTGGGGGGGGGGATGGAGAAGAGGCGGGCATGCCATGGGGAAAGGAAACAGTTTAGAGCGCTGCATGCATTGGAGGGGAATGGCTGCTAAGCAGCAGCTTTTGTTTTGGGTTATGTCTGAAGTGTGATCACTAAACAAAGTATTCTAGGAGTGAGGGTAATCACACTTCACGTCCTCTAGTTAATGGAAAGCTCTCCTTCAAAACTTTGACCCTTGGGGTAGAAACACTTTTTGATTTCTGGATTATGCCACCTTGTGTGAAGTTGCCCCAGGGCAGGGGTCAGAATAAGTTTCTGTTTCCAGACTGCTAGCTTGGCGAAGAGATGGTACCATGAACTGAACCAAGTGAGGTAAAGGTCAGGGAGAAGCAGCAGGGGTTGATTCTTCTCCCGGAGAAGCAGGGGCTGTGGAAAGATGGCACCACTCTTACGCGTAAAACTAACTCTGAAATCTCTGTGACCTAAAGACTGAGCCCATCATTTATCATTGCTGATATGGAGAATATTTCTAGATACAACAGCTCTTCAGAGAAGGTTATATAGTCATTAGCATAGTTTGCCAAATCATTCTGGTCCTGCTGCCTTCTGAGTACGTGGTAGGATTATATTTCCTGGCCCCCTTGTTGTTTGGAGGTATCACAAGACTAGTTTGGGTCCGTGGGTTGGGAGCAGTTCTAAGGAAGAGCATTTAATTGCCAGTGTGACACCCTCAGAGCTCTATTTCTCTCTTTCAAGATGACCAGTAATGCCAGTGAGTAGGTAGACATGTAAGGAGAATAAGCAGGAAATTTTATTTTATTGTTTTGAGACTTGGGGGCTGTCTGTTACTGCTGTGTGGCTTAACTTTCCTTACTGATCCAGAGGGCAATCTTTCTATATTAAACTCAGTTGAGGGTGTTCCATACCTTAGGATACCTGTGCCCCAAGAGACCAGTTCTTTCAATTTACACATTCAGTCGCTTCCTAGGTTGAAGGCAACGTTTAGAGGACTGAGTCAGAGTAGGTTTTTAGCATCCACCGCCTCACACACTTAAGGCCACCTACTCATCCTCGTCCTAATTCTGGGCTTAGCCAGCACTAGCCCACTAGCCTAGTCAGGACTAGGTCCAGTGTTTTTCTTTGCTCACAGTAACATCATCAGAGACCCCATCTGGCTCCCGCACACTGGGGTTTGTTCAGAGACTCCCTAAAACGTCTTGATGGATCTTCTTACCCACTCCTCCCAGAACTCTGATAAGACATTATCAGAGGAGCTGTTTTCCATGATATAGAAAGAAGTCTCCTCTCCCCAAGATAGAGTCCCTACCGGATATATGTTGGCATAATTAAGAGAGATTAGCTCCAAAGAAAAGTCCTAATAGTACAATCATCTTTGTTTTCTCTATCCATTCAAGAATAGTTCCTTTGGTTCAAGAAGGAAAAGAAATTTAATCTATAATAGAATACCCACTAAACTTTTGATTATATTTGACCCTGCTTTTTTCCATTCATTTCCATGCACAATTTTCAACCCTCACTTGATAGGCAATAATATTAAAGTATTTTGTGTATGTGTGTACACATCCGCGTGGGTGTGTATATGTGTGTGTTTTCTGGCTCTTGTTCTTCCCTATACAATGATACCGTGCACAATTCCAAAATCAAAAAGGCTCTAGAAACTGATCATTTTTTGTAACTCAAGAGGTGGCAAAAATCTGATATGAACAGACGTAAGGCTATTTATGGTCTTTATCTCACTTAGTATGAATATTCATGATTCACTGCAGAAATAGGAATTAACCTAGTTACAGACCCCACTGGGAACATTATGTAATATACAGTTATAAACCACATTACCTTTCACAAATCTGAGACACAACTGGCCCTAAGAGTTCCAGATAATGG
Organism: Neophocaena asiaeorientalis asiaeorientalis; assembly: GCF_003031525.2. Taxonomy (NCBI): domain Eukaryota; kingdom Metazoa; phylum Chordata; class Mammalia; order Artiodactyla; family Phocoenidae; genus Neophocaena; species Neophocaena asiaeorientalis. Next base: position 3,840,795 of record NW_020175017.1, read on the forward strand.
GTTGTGGACCTGTGTCCCCTCTAAAAACTCTCACCTATCAGGCCCAGTTGTCACATCAGCAGTAGTTCTCCACTAAATTAGAGACACATATCAAATCTGACTACAATTGCATACAAATGTTCCATAGTTACGACCTTCAAAATTTCAGAGACAGTTAACCCACTCTATGTGGGCTCTGATAGATCCATTCCACAATCAGAAGGTCTTCCAATTGTGTGCATGTTGTATGCAGAATAATGATCCCCTCAAAATATCCACGTCCTAACACCTAGAACCTGTAAATATGTTACAGATTGCCTTAAATGGCAAAAGAGACTTTGCATATGTGATTAAGTAAAGGATCCTGAGATGAAAGATTATCTTGCCTTATCCATTGGGTCCAATGTAATAACAAGGGTCCTTATAAGAGAAAGGCAAGAGTCAGAGAAAGAGATGGGATGACAGAAGCAGAGGTGAGGGAGGGAGGGGGGAGGGGGAGGGAGGGAGAGAGAGAGAGAGAGATTTGAAGATGCTACACTGCTGGCTTTAAAGTTGCAGGAAGGACCCACAAGCCAAGGAATATAGGCAGCCTCTGGAAGCTGGAAAAGGCAAAGAAATTAAATCTCCCCTAGAGCATCTAGAAAGAATGCAGACTGATAGACACCTTCATTTTAACTCAGCGATACCAATTTTAGACTTCTGACCCCCAGAACTGTAAAAGAATAAATTTGTGTTGTTTTAAGCCACTGAGTTTGTGGTAATTTATTACAGCAGCAATGGAAAATTAATACAGTGGGGAAGGCAATTAGGATAGAAATGCCAACGTTAACCACTGATGTTTAACTAGCCTAAGCCAATAACAGACTTTTTCCTTACAGCATGTTTCCCTCTGGAACTTGGAGGTCCTTTTCCTGATATGAAGTTGGGGAGACAAAGTAATATATCACAAAGGATATGTGATTTTTTTTCTACATCATTTCTTTCTTTCCTTTGATTGGCACAAGCAAAAAAAGAAATTAAACTATTGGTAAATTTAAAATCCAGGTTTGTATGAAAACAGAAATGTTTTAAAATTTTGTTATTTAATAATTCAGTCTATATAATAATTCAGAGATCTAAAAATTCAGAGGCTCAAGGAGAATTATATTAGAATGCAGAGAAGCCATAAAAATATTATAGAATACAATAAAATATCTTCTAATAACTGTAAGTGGTGTAGACTTGTCTCACATAATATTTTCCTGGGAACAAAATAAAAACATATTTCCTTTTGTCTTAAACTCTCCCCCAGTTCTGAGGATATTAATATTTAAATAGCATTAATTAACCTTATAGTTTCAGCCAGGGGGTATAAGTGTCTAGATCGTATGATCATCTATGTGTGTCTCTGCTGTTGCCAGGACCATTGTTTTGTTTCAGCAGCTGGTTTCTAAAAATATCTGCTAAAGGAAAAGCTGACTTCTCAGAATTATAACAGTTGATAAGAAACTATTTTCCCAGAATTTAAAAGCAGTTTTGCTTTTAAAAAAAAAAAAAAATCACACAGATTTTCAACAACTGTCTCTGAAACTACACAAGGGGAGAATGATTTGGTCAGTACAATTCACTTTAATCCTCTAGCTTTCCTTTCTTTCGCAGCTCAGTTAATAATTGGTAATTAGAGGGGAATTACCTTCTTTATTAACTAATAAAATAGAACCCCCATGGCTAGTGAGCAACAGCAACAAGACACAGGTCACACACTTTACCTGCCCCTTGGTATTCTTTCCCATTGATTATCGTGCCCTGGGTTGTCCCGCTCCTACGTTCAAGCCTTTCCCAAGAAGGGGTGAAAAATCCAGTCTGTGGGTTCCCTTCAGCACTGATGAACCCAGCTAATGCTTCAAAGAGATGCTTTATTAGACGCTATATTAGTTTCTAGGGCTGCTATAACAAAGTACCACAGACTGGGTAGCTTAAACAGAAGAAATTTATTTCTCACAGTTCTGGAGGTTAGTAATGCAAGATGAACAGGTTGAGTCTCTTCTGAGGTCTCTCTCCTTAGCTCACAGATGACCACCTTCACTCTGTGCCCCGGCATGGTCTTTCCTCTGTGCGCACACATCCCTGAGTCCCTGGCGTCCCTTTGTGTGTCTGAATTTCCTCTTCTTACGAGGATACTAGTCAGATTAATTAGGTCCCCCTCTAATGGCCTCTTTTTAATTCAGTCACCTTTTTAAAGGCCCCATCTCCAAATGTGGTCACACTCTGAGGCACTGGGGGCTTTGGGGGGAAATACAGAAATCTGGAGCGGGGAGCAAAATTCAGACCCTAACAGATGCTGAGGAGGAATGGGAGGAGATAAGCAAAAGTCTGTCACACACATAAAACAGTTCAGTTTAGGGAAGTGTAAGTTACTGCCGTTGTTGTTGAATTCTGCTTTAGCTAGCATGCTCTTAAAACCCAGCCCCTTCCATATTCCTAACCCAGAGAAAAGAGAATATCCAGCTCTTAGTCTCAAAGGGCTGGTTCAGAGCCACAAACTCCACACCATATTTCTTTCTTCCCAGATCCCAGGCTGCCTCATGGGGAGGATACTTCTAGGACCCAGCAGCCTTTCAATCACCCTGATGCCACCATGGTCCAAGCAAGATTTTAACTCTACTATGGAAGCAGTGCCCTCCTATTTCTTTCTAGTTTCTGGTCTGAGGGACAAGCCTCTCTCCTAAGCAAACAGCAGACCATGAGGACCTTATCCTCAGTGGAAGGCTCAGCCTGCCCTGTGGAGGGATGGGTCTCACTGTAATCCCAGGCTGAACAATATGGCAAAAATCCCTTTGTCATAAAAAAGTATGCATATCAAAGAAACTATACAAGGCAGGAGTTTGATTATCACAATAATTCAAGGTGTGGCCAACACAGTATAGTTTTTGTTTCAATTTTCTCAAATGATATTTCACATGGCCCATAAATAATGTAAAACCTGAATTTTGAAAGCAACATGTGCTTTAGTTCTGACTTCTTTACAACATCAAAAGAATCAAAATACCAATATTAAGCAATGTTCTCCTTTTCTTTTCTCTTTAGCACATTCTAAAGAAGCAAGAAGAAAAAAACATTTTTAAATTATCATAAAGACTCTCCTAAATCATCAAGTATAAAACTATAAACAACATAATAAGCAAAATTCTATACGTATTAAGGTCTATTTTTAAAATCCCATACACTAGTTGAAAGATTAACATGGATTTTTGGAACTAGGGGGATATCTAAATGGGACCTAACAAATGTGTCTAAATGTTATGACTCTTTCAAAATGACAAATGATTCTCTTAGACTCAGCCTATGTGTAGGCCATATGATTACTGAATCCCAGAACTGGAAAGCAACTTAACTGTTCAGTTCAATATCCAACACACTATGAAAATCCCTGCTGTGGAATACCTGGCACACTGAATTCAGCAGCTACCTGAGTGTCACCGACGCTGGAGAGCTTGCTCATTCATAAGCAGCCTGCAGCATCACTGGAAGGGAAACAGAAGGAAACAAAGCATTTTTGTTGAACACTTACTATGTGCTAGAGGGAATTTCAAGCAGATGTCAGCTTTGCAGCCCCAAAAGATATACTTGATGTCAACATGGGAGATGAATTAGAGAAATAAGGACTTTCAGGCCAGTTAAGAGACTGATACCACAGCACAGGTGGTGATGAAGGTTTGAACTAAGCACATGAACGGTGGAGATGAAAAGTTTGGAGTGGAAGTGGCAGACAGTTTAAATTCAGCTAACAGGGCTTGGTGGGGTTTCCATTCAGCACAAGATGTATGATAACTCTGAGCCATTTTATTTCTAAAAAAAAACATGAGTAACAGATGAATTGTTCTGGCCCCACTATACTAACTCCAGCCCAGAATACAAGTTAATAGCAACGACAATAAATATAATAGCTAACATTTATTAAGTGCCTAGTATATGCCAAGCACTCTTCTAAGCACTTTGTATGTATTTTCTAATTGAATCCTCCCAACAACCCTGTGCTATGGGTCTATTATTGTGCCATTCTATGACACAGGAACTGATACACAGGCACATAAATAACTTGCAAGATTACTCTTGTAATTAAATGGCAATTCAAGATTCAAAGCCAGGTGGTCTAAATATAGAGACTAAGTTATAGTTCAGCTCAGGACCAGAGTGAAGGAGGCTATTTCAGACAAAGACAGGGATAAAAAATAAAAATCATACGGAAGACTATGTCATTCATTTCTCAGTTCCCCTTTCCTCTATATTCTTCTTCCTCTCCAGTTCACTGTCTATCAGGATACAGAAAGACAGTTATATTAGGCAACTGAATGATTGCCTTTATTTCTAAGGACTTTTCTTTAGGGATGAATGTCTTAAAAGAAATACTGATGTTTATCTTCATTAGAATGTAGCAGGCATACGTGATTATTTGGTGTGAAGGTTTTCAATAACATTTCAAAGCAAGGTGTTACCACGGAAATGAAATTTTTAAAAAATATTGCCAGTCATTAAAATTGAAGCAAGTGGATTTCCAGTGTCCCAATTGTTTCCAATGTGTTCATTATGATCTATAAACACAAGTTATTTAGGTTTGGGTTTTGAAGACATACTTCTTTCTAAAGAGACTGCACTTATTCTAAGCAATATATCCAATATTCAGAGGGTACTTCATAAAAGTCAAAGAATTATCAAAATATAAATGATCTTATAGATTATTAAGTGTTCCCTAGTTATGTAGTAGACAAAGAGCAGCCATATAAGGGTTTTGTGCAGTTTTACAGAGAATGACAGATGTGGGTCAAGCAGCTAGACTCTGGAATCACCATCCTAGATTGAGAAATGACCTTACGACATCATCTCTAACATTCTTTGCCAGCATCTCTTCCTGCCCATGCTTTATCATCTCTACTTAGGAGTTTAATCACCTCTCATCAGAGTAGAGTGCCTGCAAATGATAGAGGCTTCCAGTGTGCCTTTCTGACTTCCCTAGCAAACTACACCTTTTTATCTCTGATTGTTCAACAAACACTTACTAGATACCTATAAAAATAATAGGAATGCAGACGGATGAAAACAGTGCTCCTGCTTTGGGTATTTATTTTCTACTGGAGATGAAACAGATGACAAATGTGGTGTGGAAAGTGCTATGCTAGGTCCATGTAACAATCACTGCGGCCATGCAGCATTGATTATAGACTTAGAAAGTCCTCCCAGTGCATTGGGATAATACTTGAGACTCCTTTTTCTTCATCCTCCTTGTTTATTTCTTCTTATTTAAGGGGTTGGTCTTAGCTCAGGCTGTGTGTATGACTTGGGTGGGTAGGACTGAGGAATGCTCTTTAAGTCAGAGCAGATGAGATGACATCCGATGTTTCCCAAATTATCTCGGAGTAAAGAAAAGTCAAGATCTTCCCCCAGAGTAACTGAACTTCCATTTCAGTCCCACTCTTTAAGATCTCTTTCATCTTCAATCTATTACTGATAAAAGGAAACCTTGAATGAAAGCTGGCTGTTAATGTACAATCTCTGATTTCATAAAATACAACACTAAAACAAACTTCAGGGAAATAAAAAAAACATTATAAGTCACAGATGTTGTCTATATGTATTGGCAAAAGGTCGACCAGTAGAGGAGATTCAGAAATGAACATATGTTTATATTTCATATTAGCAGACTCAGGCAATAGACTGCCTACTACTAAAAATGCTTTGCCATATGCTGTAATGTAAAAAGTAAAATATTTGAAGTTAGATGAGCTGAATTTTAATCCCCTACCTACTCTTTCTATGACCTTGAGCTATTTTTTTAAAATCTACAAGCCCCAAGTTTTAGTCTTCACTGTAAAATAGAAATAATGTTATCAAACCAGCAAACTGTTTGAAGATTAAAATAAATTATGCATGTAAAGTTGCTGACAGTAGGGTGGCAAATCAAAATTATTTCACTGTTCTTTCCCAACCTTCATTCCCTTGCTCGAATGGTGAGAGATTTTACTTTCCCTTGCTTTCATTGACTTATCTCATTCTACATAGAGGATAACTCTATCCCTAGGAAAGTACCCCAGCACACAACCTTCTGGGCTAAGATGCAACCTGAGGACTCTACTTCCCAGCAACATCCTAAGCAGAAGCTGCTCCTTCCATATCCACGTCCCTGTGTTTGGGAGAGTTTCCTTTATCTCTACCTGGGCTCCTAAGCAGGCCCACACAGGATGTACAACCCTGAGAAGTTCATTTAATCTTGGTAAGCCTCAGTTTCAGCATTTATGAAGTAGAAATGATAATAGTCATTACCTCTTAGATTGCTGTCAAAAATAAGATAATATATATAAAGCACTTTGAACTATGGATGATATTTAGTAAGTACTCAATAAATTATAGTTATTATTCTCACCACCTGCATCATCTTTGCCACTGTAATTACCATTTAATCTCTGCTTTTAAAAGGTACAGTTTTAACATAGCCACATGTTTGTATATCTCTGAATTCCCCAGGGGATAATACTTAACTTGTAGTAAGAATGGAACCATTTAATTTCCTTATAAAAGTCACTGGAATCTTTAAGAAGTTCCACAGTATTTTCTCAAAACACTGTAAACTTTATTCATGAAAGGAGGAAAATAACATGTTCCAGTTGGGTTAAAAGTGTTTATTAAAAGAGAATACATGTGGGAGAGGAAAACATAATTCCCTTTCCAGGGGTTAAATTTACTTTGACCTTATAAAGCCGAGAGACAAGCATTTTAGCAAACTGATGACAAGCATAACCTACACTTTCATTTATATTCTAAGATGCAATCCGCACATGAAAAATAAACCATGGAACAATAATACCGGCAGCACTTAACAGCACAGTGAGTGCTCTGAGAACAATCAAGCAAACAAACCAGTGTCCACAGAGCAGGGGGTTTTGTTTCATCCTCATGGTCACATCCCATGCCATCATGTCCAGCTGAAACGTTCTCACAGGATTCACCCCAAAGACCATACATGCAGCTGCTACTATGTTTGTATGTGCGTTATTTCTTCCAAACTCAACATTTTATAAGTAATCTTATCTAATATAACTATTTCCTTGATCATGTCATTCATCATGCTTAAGTGGATGAAGCTCTAAAAATAAGCTAGCAAAAAGGCTGCCAGAATATCTTATGCAGAATAAAAATTCACTGAAACAAAACAGCTAAAAAAAAGATAACACTGAACTTAAACCTGATCTGGAAAACTACAAGTCAGTGAAATGAATTCACTGAGACTATGAGGTAACTAAGTGGAAAGACAAGACATAAATAAAATGGTTATAGTCTACTTGGCTATTCAACAGGCATCAACGGAAAAATGTCAAGGGGAAAGACGTTATTTTAAAACATCAATAGTCAGCTTTGTGCAATTTTATACTTAGTCTAAGTTTTATGCATTATGCATCTTCATTTGGTTTATTTCAGAATTGCCTTTTAAATGTTCAACTAATCTAAGTTATAAACGTCTTGAAGGTAAGGTCTTAGTTATCCTCAGCACTAGGCCCTGCACAAAAAAAAGCACATTAAAAAAAAAAGTACTCCCTCCCTTTATTTCATACAGTCAGTCAACAGAGAAGGAAAGAAAAGATGGGGAAGGTGGGGGAGAAATATAATACATGGGACTTCTCACAGCAATTCTCATGGCTAATTATGCATTATAACATACACTGAAAAGTCTCACATCCCAGGAAAGCCCTCACTTCTAACCCAATCAAACTGAGATTGTTATCTATAATGAGATACGTATTATTATTCAACACTCTGTTAATTGCTAACTTATCTTTTTTAAGATTCTTGATTACTCTTAAGCACCTAGTCTTGTTATTTTGTTTCCTGTAAATTAATTTAAGGCATCTAATATTCTGAGAAAGGATAATTGTACTTGTGCTTAACCCCTGATGGAATTCTGCCATGTTCAAAATGTCCAATTTTATTTCAGATCAAGCCTTGCTTGTAAATAGACTTCTCTGATCCCATTATTTTGCTCTGCAGAATTTTGGAGCTCTGAAAAGGAAACTAAGAAGTTCCATCATCATTTTGTGTTGAGTTTAAGTCTTCATATAACATGGAATACGTTTCAAGAATGTGCCAAGATCTGTCTTTCTCATAAAGGACTTCAAGCTTTGAGGTACTCACTTCCAAAATGACATTAACCACCGCATTTGCTAAGATGGATCTATTTCCAATCTTCTCCAGAAAGAAGATGGAGAGGTTGAATGTCCCCCTATTATCTGACAGCATGAGGCCAGAACAAATGTTTGATCGACAAGTATGCAAGCAATATTTATTTCCATGTTGTTACAGAATTACAAAGAACATATGGTCACTGCCAATAGAATTTTTTTTTCTAATTTTGACACTGTAACTTGATCATCCAGTTCCTTCATTAAATTTAAGAGTTTTGGTAGCAGATATAAAATCATTAAAATATAGGGAAGTGACTAATTCTAAAGTATTTCATCCAAAATACTCAAAATTGAATATTTGCCATTTTGCTGATAATTTTCTCCCAAAGAGCCCTGGAAAAATAATAAGATTCAACATCCTAGGCATCTTAAGACTTGGCTTACCAACCTCTGAGTATATTTTATCACCTGCCAATATTCTGCCCTTTTACTATGCCAATAAAATGATCTTTGCCAGTAACTGAAGATGAATTTTAGTAGCTCCAGTGATTTGAAAGGGAAATTATGACCAATGAGCATCCTAATTAGGTCCATCTTTAGAGTTATAATATTAGTAATTGATCAATATAAATGGTTATGAATCCAGGCTCTAAAACCTGATTGCCTGGGTTGGAATCTTGCTTTTATTAACTACTCCCTGTGTGACACTGGAAAGTTAATTAAACTCTACCAATTTTTCTTATCAATAAGATAGGGATAATAATAGTACCTATGGAGTACTGTGAAGCATAATTGCATTAATACATGTAAAACTCTTAGAAGAATATGCAACACACAGTAGGCTCTCAATAAACATTTTGTTACTATTTCTATGGAATATTTAATGTTTTGCCATACTGATTATATTTTCTTAGTAGTCAAAAGAAAGTAGTTTAAAAATATTAGTTAAAATAAAAACAAAATTTTCAATGTCTTTTCTTTAGGAAAAAATACAAGCTTCAGATAGAGTAAGGATTAAATACGTGAATGACAATGGACCTTACACTGGGAATTAGGAAAAAAAGGTCACTGCATTATTAAAAATCAGCTAGTACAGTTAGCTAGCTTAAAGTTAAAAGATTTTAAAATTCCACTGTGGGTAGACATTTAATTTACAGAAACAAAATTGTGAAGTCAATTTAAAATTCACCTCTCCTCACCCTCACAGAGAAATTCATGTTTTACAAAGTTTTTCAATTCAGAATCAGTCTTCTAAAACAAGTGAGCAAACAAACACATCAGCATATCAAACAGTGCTTTTAAGTTCAAATATGTACAAAGGATCCACATTTTGGATAGGCCTTACAGATTATACTGTACAGTTTTGCTCACCACCCTTTCCTACAGAAAAAATTGCTTCTTAGAGTGGTATAAAAATGTGAAAATATCTTCTGGGTATAAATTATTTGGAGGAAAGATTGTTTGGTGGATGTTCCAAGAAAACAATAAATTTCTCAGGTGTTTTACCAAACTATGTGGGCTGACTGGTCCTTTTCTCCAAAAAGCATGCACATGAGCTGATCACATTTGGGATTTACAGAGTGAATAAGCGTGTTTGTGTTTTAATGAAATCTTTTAGAAATAGCAAGAGGAATAACTAAAGGGGAGTTAAACTAAAACCTTTTTTCCCTAGTGTTTCTGCCAGGTGAACTGCGACAGAGTACCCTTAAGAACAAAACCACAGGCTAAACACATTACAATGAAAAATTCGTATTAATAAGTATTAATGCTCAGGGATAATGTTAAAGATTTTGAAAGGAAATTACACACACACACACACACACACACACGCACACACTTTGAAAATTGCTATAATATGCTGCAAAAAAGGCCACCCAATACTCAATGGCTTACAACCACAGGGTTTATTACCAACTGCATAGATCTGAGGGTCAGCTGTGGTTCCATTGACTTGGGCTGGGCCCTGCTGGCTGAGCAGCTCTGCTCAGGCAGTGGGTCCGTTAGCCTTAGCCACAGGCTGTGGGTTGAACTCAGATTTCCACTACCTATGTTCAATGTGAGGTCCAGGCTAATGGATCTAGCACTACCTGGGGACCTGATAGGGGATCAGTAGAGTACAAAATGGGGCCAGAACTTGAAAGCCTCTGCTTGTGTCATGTCTGCTAATATTTCATTAGCCAAAGTGAGTCATATGACCAACCCCAACTTTAATGGGGCAGGTAAACATACTCAACTCACATTTGGCTGAGTCCCTGACCCCCTACCTGGATCTTATCAGCTCCCCTTACTCTAAGGCATGGTCCATGATTATCATATTTTTGACAAATGGCTGGAAATCCCTGGAATCATGGTATTGACTTCTGCCCTAGGTTAAGAGTCCTACAGCCTCATCCTTTTTTTTTTTTTAATTAAGTTTTATTGAAGTATGGTTGCTTTACAATGTTGTGTTAGTTTCTGCTGTATAGCAAAGGGAATCAGCTATACATATACATATGGCCCTTCTTTTTTGGATTTCCTTCCCATTTAGGTCACCACAGAGCACTGAGTAGAGTTCCCTGTACTATACAGTAGGTTCTCATTCGTTATCTATTTTATACATAGTATCGCAGCCTCATCCTTTTGATAGTAATGATAATAACCTGGTTCAAAACTAGGCCTCCTCTACAATTTGCCAACCTTAACCTTGTGATTCCAACTGATGGCAACTCCTGGAAGAGCTAGCCCCAGAGCTGGGTTATGACAAACCTCTTCCCTTCCCCTCCCCTCCTTGCTATTTATCTTCTCTCAATAGGGCTGCTGCTGAATTTGCAGATTGCATTGTGACCAAGACCTTCTGGTTTAGGAGACTATTACAAATTTGGTACAAGGCACACCTGAAAATATACCACTTTCTTAGGCACTTTCTTAGCCCCTTTGAATTTCACTTCTTTTACATGTACCTAATTTAATAAAGAATACCTCTTCTTATAGTAAATTTAATTATAAAATTATGTTACTTTGTCTTTGTAATATTTGGATTAAGGTGAGTATGTAGGCAGCTGAGAGAGTTTAGGTTTTAAGCCGCTGGCCCAAGATCCCAAAAGAAAGATGAAGTGAAGCCAAGTTCTTTCCACTCTCATTTCATTGAGCATCTATCTCTGACTCTCCCTACAAGTCTGTTTAGTCTGGTATAGTTAAACCTGAAAAGTTGCCTGGTTTTCCCTCAAATGTTATTTATTTAGCCTATCCATGAACTATAAGAGATTAAAGGCCTGTTTATCAACTTTTTTATCATCTAATAAAATGTACAGTCTTTAATATGAATCTGATCATATTCATTAATGTGCATTGGAATAAAACTAAGCATTTAATCTTGGACTTCTTTAATTCCTTCCTATATCATGAATTTTTATCTTCACTGACTTGCTTCCACAAATATAATAAATGCTTTCATGCCTATGAAGATTTTCTAATTTTTAAAAAGGTTAATCATTGTATTTAAAAGTCCATGCTTTGATATATTTCATCTGCTAACTTATTCATGCAACAATTACTGGTTGAGCACCTTTGGTGAATAAGCCTTTGCTGAGCACTAGGGTTACAACATCAAACACAGAAATATGGTTTTTAGCTTTATGAGCAGAATCTCATCTACTACAGAATACATCCTCAGCATTGATACAATTTTGAAAGACTTGGAATACTACTAATTTTGTAACATTTTAACCTCTGGACATTCTATTTGTCTACTGCTGCTTTACTGACATTCAGTATGCCCCACAGATGTTCTGTTATTGCCCTGGTCAAGTTTTGTTTCAACTATATTAGAAGGAGAGCAATTCATATCACTTCTTACCTTTCCATTGTCTTCTTATTTAAATATTAACCTTATCTAAGGTATCTTTCATGAAACTAAAGGATTGTCGATACGTGAAAAAAAATATGCTCATAAATACATTAATCACAACATTTTATTTTGAATGCTTAACCTACATTTTCACCCATGGAATATCAGAAACTATTATTATTGCCCCCTTAAATTTAGAAGATTTATATATATATATGTATATATATGTAAAATTTGTGTGTATGTATGTGTGCATATATAAAGTAATAGTCTTTGAAAACTACCGTTCCTCTGGAATTCACCAAAATTCAATATGTAGCATATTAGGAAAAAGTATGAAAAACAAATGACAGTTTCAACCTATATATCTTTGTAACAGAAACATTTGATATAGATCAACATTTCTTTCAATTTATTTTCCACCTTTATAAAATCGAAACATTATAATTTTAGAACTTTATATTCCTCCCTTACAATAATATTATTTCTCATAATACTTAATAAATCTTTGCTGGCGCTAAACTCACATACATCTGTAGAACAGCAATTGCATTGTAAACTACAGAAGTATTTCTCTTATTCTTATTTTCATTAAGCTCCTAAAGCAAACAGCATTTCATTAAGTTCCTAAAGCAAACAACATTAAGTTCCTAAAGCAAACAAGTTCCTAAAGCCTCTGCATCCTGAGTTATTATATAATATGAAATGAAATCATATGAAATTATTTATATTTGACCAGTCTTGGTCTAGAAAAATGGCAATTTTCACGCTCCAACCTAACAGTTTGTCTGGCTCTCTTCCTAGAACATGAGTTCTTCATGGCCAGGGACTGTACCTTATTCCTATTTATATAAGTTATATGCCCATAAGGTCTCTCTACACCTGAAGTATATAGGTTTGGCTCAACAAATCTTTCCACCCTGAAGAAAAGGTCAGTGTTCTTTACAATATTATAACTATCCAGAATGGATCACTCTAGCTCAGACTTCAGGTTGCTCTTAAAGATTTATTACAAGGAATAATGAGAAAATATATGAAATCTGGAATGCAATGCCTGGCACATAGTAAGTCTGCAGTATTTTAGTAGTAGCTATTATTATTACTGCTGTAATAGGGGCATGTACAAGATATATGCAGAATTCTACCACGGGTATAAGAGGAGTGTATCAGCTAAGGCTTATCTCAAGAGGTATCTCAAAAGATTGGTTAGGAATTTTCACAGATTATGTGGGGTGGGAATTGGTGAAGAAGAGCCATGGCAAATAGCTAATATGGTTAGAATCCAGGGAGGGGCTCTGTAGATGATGTTGAAAGGATCAATTCAGATTTTTTAAGTAGCCTATCCTATTGATACAACACATTCAAAACTTTTGACAGGGCTTCCCTGATGGCACAGTGGTTAAGAATCCGCCTGCCAATGCAGGGGACACGGGTTCGAGCCCTGGTCTGGGAAGATCCCACATGCTGCGGAGCAACTAAGCCTGTGCGCCACAACTACTGAGCCTGCGCTCTAGAGCCCGCTAACCACAACTACTGAGCTCATGTGCCACAACTACTGAGCTTGTGTGCCACAACTACTGAAGTCTGCGCACCGCAACAAGAGAAGCCACCGCAATGAGAAGCCTGCACACCACAATGAAGAGTAGCCCCCACTCGCCACAACTAGAGAAAAACCCATGCATGACAACAAAGACCCAACGCAGCCAAAAATAAATAATAATAAAATAAATATTAAAAAAAAACTTTCAACAGTTCTTAATGCATTTAGAATGAAACATCTATATATCTTGTGTGATCATTCTTTCTCTTTAATAAACACAGTTGTGTTAGGATTCAATGAAATGCCCTTGTCCTTTGATCCAGCACCACATGCTTCCAGAGACATTTCATACTTTGGTCTTTTAAGATTTCAAATCTTTGTTAAGATTCCCATACAACTTAAAGATCATACAGTGTAAATTATAGGCGAGGTGAAAAGTTCATTCAACATTACATTTTCAATAAATGTTTCTGTGTTTCATACTTTTATGCCATTTTCTTTGATGTCCTCTAAATTGGTCTTAAGAGTGAAGAATTAAAAATAATTTCTGAGAAGGACCCTTCAATAATTGAAACTTTGCATGTTATATTTTTTAAATATAAAAAGAGAATCATTTTTTAAATGTTAAAACAAAATAATCTTTAAAATGAACTTTCCCAGCACTTACTATGTGCCAGGGACTGTGCCAAGCACCTTTTCCACATAATCTTATCAAACTCTCACACCCACTTTTCGAGTTATTATCCCATTCTACAGATATAGAAACAGAGGACTACCAAGTTAGACAATCTGTCCAATGCCCAACTGTAAGTGGAAGAGCCATATTTAATCCTAGGTATGTCTGACTCCAGAATCTGGGCTTGAGCAATTGATACTGTGAGCAGCTGGGAGGTGAGTGTTACCCACCCGTAAGTAGCTGTTAACAAAGGCATAGCTGTATAAGCATTCAAAATTTCCCCATTTATCCTCACCAAAGAAGATATACAGATGGTAAATAAGCATATGAAAAGACATTCCACATCATATGTCATCAGGAAAATGCAAATGAAGACGAGATCCCACTACATACCTATTAAAATGGCCCAAATCCAGAACACCGACAACATCAAGTGCTGACAAGGATGCAGAGCAACAGGAATTCTCGTTCATTGCCAGTGGGAATGCAAAATGATACAGTCACTTTGGAAAACACTTTGGCAGTTTCTTACAAAACTAATCGTACTTTTATCATACAATCCAGCAATCACACTTTGGTATTTACCCAAAGGAGTTGAAAACTTATGTCCACATAAAAACCTACACATGGATATTTAGAGCAGCTTAATTCATAATTTCCAAAACTTGGAAGCAATGAAGACATTCTTCATAGGTGAATGCTTACATGGTGAATGGTGAACCAGACAATGGAATATTATTCAGAGATAAAAGAAAGAGCTACTGAGCCGTGAAAACACATGGAAGAAACTTAAATGTACAGTACTAAGTGAAAGAAGCCAATTCTGAAAAGGTGACTGTATAATCCTGTATAATTACAACTACATGACATTCTGGAAAAGGCAAAACTATGGAGACAGCAAAAAGATCAGTCATCGCCAGGAACTGGGAGGAGGAATGGATGAATAGGCATAGCACAGAATATTTTTAGGGCAGTACTGCATGATACCATAATGGTAGATATATGTCATTATTCATTTGTCCAAACCCACAGAATGTGCAACACCAAGAGTGAAACCTAAAGTAAACTGTGGACTCTGGGTGATAATGACGTGTCAATATAGGTTCACCAGTTGTAATAAATGTGCCAGTCTGGTTGGGTATGTTGAAAATGGGGGAGGCTATGCATGTGTGGGAGGAGGGGTATATGGTAAATCTCTGTACCTTCTGTTAAATTTTGCCGTGAAAATTTTTCTGCTCTAAAAAATAGACTATTAAAAATATTTCCCAATTCATCACTCTATTTTGAAGAATAAGAAGTGCTAGTTTTATTTGCACATTTGCCCTTTTTAAATGTGCCATGGTGAAAAGAGAAATAACACTGGGTCATTTCCAGGAAATGTAAGACTGTATAATTACATATCTATCTATTTTATAGCTAGGCAGTGGTAACTGATAAAGACATTTTTCATTTAAACAAACATATCCTAGTTTTCAGTAAAATCTGAACAAAATCCAAATTATGGATTTTTGCTAATAGTTGTAATTGGCTCCTTGAAGGGAGAGGCTACTTCTCTTCACCTTGTATCCCACACACCTAGCACAAGCCTTGAGGGATGGCACTTGATAAAGGTCATTAAGTTTAATTTATTTAAAGGAACACTGAAGAGACATGCATAAAATGTGGGCACCCAAGTTCTACAAGCTTGAGCAAAATATGCCACAATAAATGGATTTGCCGGAGGTAGTTAAAAGATGTAGACGTTGAAGCTGTGTTTTTAAATATGCCACAATTATTAGTCTACTTGATTAGAAATAATAACAGATGAGTTTGTGCTAGGGTATATGCTAAAAGTTTGATATGGACTATCTATCTCACTTATCAGTGAAATGAGAATGACAGTTAAGAGAGGGAAAGTTCAGAGAGTTTAAGTAACATGACCAGTACGTAGCAAAGCCAGGATTTCATTATTTATTGTTATTTACTACTCTAAACCTACACTATACAGCCTCTTAAGAAAGAAGCACTTATAATCTATATGTTTTCTCATTTATAAAATTATATAGTGCTGTAATATAGTTCTGTTTATCCATAGCTAAAATCTGTATTTGTTTGGCATCATACATACATTATCTGACTGTCACAAAGGACGTGTCTTAAAGTCTCATCCTTAAATGGTTATATATTTAACTTCTTTTTCTATTTCTCTATTTACGTATTTTAATAATATAGAAGGGAAAAGGAATGGAGTGAGGAAATTTTTTTATTATCAAAGAGTTTTTTCAGTTACCAGCTTTCTTCTTCACAACTACATAAATAAGGACATTTTAATACCCTAATTAATATCCATTTTTAACTCTATGCCATGTTTTTATTACCATCCTCTCATTAAAACTCTAATGAGCATTAGCATACTGACAAGGATAATAAATGCCAACAATTTATATCCAGTTATTAAAGCTAATGGTTTTCCCATTGGAATGTAATATATGTTTCAGCTTTTTTGCCAAAAGCTCAACGATACTTTTATCTCCAGTCGACCAATTGCACATTTAATTTAATACCTATTAAATGCAAACAGCCACCCAGAAACTACATTAGAGTTGTTACTGGAGCCATCAAGAGCCAGCAACTAGAAAGTGAAGATTAGGTAAAGGACTAATGCTAGTCGCAGTGTGGAAATGATAAGCAGACAAACGCCTGCCTCAGCAAAGTGCCTTATTTGAGCAGTCAAACCAAGTCATCATCTGACAGGCTCTGTGCCCAACGGCAGGACACATGCTACTGCTTCTCACACAAAGCTGAGAGAAATAGCATTCTAAACATTCTTGTTTCTAAGAACCCTTCCAATAGGCAAATCTCAGATCTCAACATTTTCTTGTGTAGTTTTCCAACAGCAAAACATTTTTTCTTGGCTATGCTGGTTCTGAGTTGCTAAAGTGATACTTTCAAAAGAAAGGGAATAGTTGTGTATGTGTGGTGTATGTTTTTAATAAGATAAATTAGAAAAGCTGCATACATTTGGCACATCTTGCTGGGTATGCCAAGCCCCTGACCACCCTTTCACCCAACCCATTACTCAGAGTTGTTGCAGAGCTGGTAACTTTGAAAAACCCCGAGAATTTTTAAGAAGCCTGAATGATGTTGTACCTGTGAAGTCTCTAGCACAAAGAAAGCTCAGCAAAGGTTTGTGTTTCCTTAAGTACTGCCACATAAAGGAATATTTAAAAACAGATCAAAAGAATGTTAAGTTTATTCCAGGCATTTCACATTCCCCATGTGTATGTAAGTCTACTTTGCAGTCCTTAGAAAATTTTGGTAGAAATCTAATACTGCATCACATTATACCACTAGACTGAATTCTACTTGATCTCATTATATTTCTTTAAAAAGCAGCTAAATTCTAAACTTCAAAGTTGCTAAGATACTAGATCTTAACTGTTCTCAACACAAAAATGAACTAATATGACATGATAAAGGTGTTAGCTAACTCTACAGTAGTAGTCATATTGCGATATATAAATGCATCAAATCAATACCTTGGACACCTTAAACTTACACCATGTTATATGTCAATTATGTCAATTAAAAAATATATACAGCTAAATTCTATTTGAATTCTATTCAAATAATTTTAACATTTGTATCTATAGTCATAATTTATAACAGTATGTAGTTTTCTGTTTTCTGCTTAGATTTCATAAAATAAATTGGAGATTTTACATCATTTCCATATATTTTAGAAGACTTTGGTAAAAACTGGAATTACTTCCTTAAAATGTATATTGGGGAAATTCTAATCTTTAAGTCTTTGAGATGAGAATTTTTAAAAGGGACAGTTCTTCGACAAATTTCTCAAGCTCCTTCACTGTTACTGCTTTAGTCTGGATTCCTGTAGGGACAGATAGTGTCCGTTGTTTCACCCACATTCCCTTTCTCACTATCACTACAGAGACTGAAAAGGTGATACATTTGCTTTCTAGCCTCTCTTGCAGTTCAGTGGAACCATGTTGTCCCAAGAAAGGAAAGCCCAGTATTTATTATGGAAGATGGAAAGTAGCTGGGGGAGAAGATCCTCTCTCTAGCCCCAGCCATACATTCCTACCTTCGTTGCCAAATAAGCCTTCAGGGTAAGCACTGCCCCCACCTCCCACCACAAGCCAGGCTCTGGTAAAGTCCCCAGAGTCTTAGGTTTGCTGCCTGCTTCCCCAACTCCATACTCCCAGCCTTTGCTAGTATGACTTTAGTCATTCACTGCACTCTCTCTCGAAGCCCACTTGCTTTGACTGTTTTTTTCCCTTTACCTCAATTGAATCATAGGCTAAACAGTACTTTTTTCAGCCCAAGGTCTTCTTCACTATACTTTCCACTAATTCCTCAAAATAACTTCTATTACAGCACCTTTTTATACAGTTTTAACACACACGAGTATATAGGTACACACATACATGCACACATATGCACACACATGAATTTCAATTAGGGGGAAAATAAACAACTGCAAATAATTAGACTGAAACAAAGATGTCCTCCATATATTCAGGTTCAGAAAGATTAAAGAGGCCAATGACAACCTGGAGTAGAGGAAACTGCTAGAAAACTATTACAGAGATTCACACATGAGCAACTTTTGTGAAACTGAGGAGAAACTTCTGTGAAACGGTGGATATCTCTGATGAGAAAGATATACTGTGGAAGAAGTTTCAGGAGCCATTAGATCAATGAAGTGGATAGAAGGAATGGAGAAAGAAAACAAGGGACTTCCCCGGCAGTCAAGTGGTTAGGACTCCACGCTTCCAACGCCGGGTGCGAGGGTTTATCCCTGGTCGGGGAATGGGGATCCCACATGCCGTGTGGTGTGGCCAAAAATTTAAAAAGAAAGAAAGAAATCAAAAATACGTTTAAGATTTCAATCCTGTTGGACAATTTAGAGAAATAGGTAAGTTTGTGCTGGTAGTGGTTGGGGGCAGGGACCCTTAGTGTGAAATAGAAGGTAAGTATTAAGGGGTTTAAGAGTTGCAGGTTTGATATGAAGAAGAATCCTAAAAGAGAAAACACCCTGTTAGTTAATGGAGATATACAACCAACTCTTAATGGCGATATACAACCAAACTCTTGGCCTGGCATTGCAGATCTGAGAGCAAGTCATCAAACCTGGGTATGTTTCTCCGAAGCCCCCAGAGTACATGGCTCTTCCAGCACAGGCAAGGGGAGAGGGCACAGGACGAAGACCTGAGTTCCCAGTTGGAATCACAAGGAAGAAGATGAAGCATAAAAGAAGAAGCCTGGGCTGTTTCAAGTATTGGTTTCTACTTTTCTTTAAACTATCATTTGTGGTCATAACTGATATTTTATCCTCTTCATTTTTTCTTTTTTTGCGGTAAGCGGGCCTCTCACTGTTGTGGTCTCTCCCGTTGCGGAGCACAGGATATGGACACGCAGGCTCAGAGGCCATGGCTCATGGGCCCAGCCGCTCCGCGGCATGTGGGATCTTCCCGGACCGGGGCACGAACCCGTGTCCCCTGCATCGGCAGGCGGACTCTCAACCACTGCGCCACCAGGGAAGCCCTATCCTCTTCATTTTAATTCCATTTTTTCCAAATTGACTCTCTTTGTTGTATGTAAACATATTTATAACTGTACACAAAAACTTCATAAGATCAAGACTTTCATGATACTTCTATTGTTATTCAATTATATATAAACTGAAATTTTCATCGATTATTTCCAGTTCCATGACATTCATTTAAAAAAGCTATGAAAAATCCAAAGTTGAGCATTTCTACTAACTACAATCTAAGCTACCTAATTCAGCCTGTAATATATATTATTATTATCTGGTATGTGACATTTAGGCCCGTTTTCAATCTAATTATTGGTGTTTCTAGCCAAGTTAATTTAATTAATTTAGCAAATAAAATTTCATAAGATCATCTACTAGCTACTTTACTGAAAATCAGTACTCCCAAGAGCATCTTCTTCATTCACCAGTTTTTGTATTCTGTCATCCAAATAATCTGGTTTAAATGCTGGTTTACTCTTTTCAGCCTCCTTTTTTTTCCAACTCTTCTGACATTGTAAGAGGCAGTAATCGAAAGATTTTGAATATAACAATGTCCTATTAAAGGAGAAATCAGAGAGAAGTAATAAACCTTAAAAACAGAATATACACTGAGAAAAAAATGAAAATAAGTTAGCAATACAATTTAAACAGAACAAGATAAGAGTTGTATCAGGAAAAAATTAAGACAGTAGCAAAGAAGATCCTGTTTTATTAATCCAGAATAATCATATCTCAAGTACATCCCAGAGAATACTTGCTTGGATGATTGTGTTCAAAGACCCAATATATTTGTAAAAGCTGTAGCCCTTCAGCAAGAAAAGAACAGAACAGAGAAAAGATAAGGCATTAAAGAGTAGCTAAAGCATTCTAAGGTTATACTGCTAAGTCCAGTGCATAACATTAAAACTCTCTACTTGAAATCTCAAAATCAACCTGTTGCCTTAGAGCAACAGGTTCAAAAGACATCATTCAGCAAGGAAACACAAGATAAATCTCCCCAAAGGCAGGCTGGGATTAAAATAGAAGTACTGAAAAAGTAAGAAATTCAATTCCACCAGCCAGGAGGCAAAAAAATCCAGGCCTCCTAAAACAAGGAAGAGAATATACCAGTGTATTAAACTTAAGAAAACAAAAATGTGTTTTACATCAGTAACATGGAAAAGTTTTTTTTTTTTTTAAATACAATTAGATGGATACTTTCTGTTGTGTGGATCTTAGGGAAATAAATCTATAAGCAAACAGACTATGCTGAAGATATATGATAATCTACTCTTAATCCTACAAGCCGTTGACATGTATATAGTCATTAGAGGGAATTGAGATTTTTCATTTGAAGTAGAAATGTGCCCAGCACTGTGCTACGCACTGGGCCACAAAGATACCCTGAGTGTGGAGTCCAGAGAAAGCAATGGTTAAGCAGCAGAATGTGGTAAAATAATGTGAGAGTGATACGAGGTGTTACAGAAATCATTAGAAGGGATGCCTCACGCAGAGACATGAGGTCAGGAAAGACTTTTTAATTGGGAAGTAGAAGCTAAGGTGAGAAAGAATAGTTAGAGTGTAGCCAGGTGAAAGGGGTAATTAGTCAAGAAAGAGGGCATAACCCGTGAAGGCCCAGAAGTGAGAGAGCACAGAGGGCTCAAGGGAGTGAAAAGAGTTCAGCATTTCCAGGAGTAGCAAGCATATTGTTGGGGAGAAGCATGAAAAATCCTCTGGAAATTGGCATTCCTGTTTTTTTGTAGATTTTTT
This sequence comes from Neophocaena asiaeorientalis asiaeorientalis, assembly GCF_003031525.2. Taxonomy (NCBI): domain Eukaryota; kingdom Metazoa; phylum Chordata; class Mammalia; order Artiodactyla; family Phocoenidae; genus Neophocaena; species Neophocaena asiaeorientalis. Next base: position 3,862,257 of record NW_020175017.1, read on the forward strand.
GAACTGCATCACTTTGCTATCGATAAAAATGCAGTTGCTTTTTTTTTAAATTGGGACCTCTTAGAATATATTCTGCAAACAGACATTCAAGTCGACCTGAAAATGCTTGATGCAGACAAAAAATAATAAAGCATTAAATGAAGAAAAAGAGCAAAATGGATGTCGGCTATAAACACAGTTAATCAAAAGAACCAAAAACAAAAACAAAAAACTACACACCCACACAAGTCCCATCAAGGAACAAGAGAGTGAGGAAACACAAATCTACAAATTAAATTTGAATAGTTGATTTTGTAAAATTTAGATTGGAAAGGAAAAATTTCATAATTTAAATATGATTTGAATTACTTTATATATAAAAAGAAATCATATGGATAGACACAAAAGTGCCACAGGAAAAGAAAAAGAAGTAGAGATATAGATAACAAAAGTGGGTGCAGGGTTGTGGGAGGGAAGCACCAAGAGGGACAGAGAATACATAAATATGTTCTCCGGGTTAGCATTAGCAATGGGTGAGTCATCACCTACCAATGCAGATCAGATAATTATCATCTCATTTCCTGTGCTTTTACTATGCCTAATACTTTTCCTTCACAAACTAATTTAATTTTTGAAAGAACTCTGAAACAGGAGTTACTATTCCAGTTTTATAGATAAAAGGCTTAGAGAATGTATAAAATTAGCCGCAGGTTGCCCTGGTGTTTATTTTTCATTAGGTATAATTGACGTATAACATTATATTAGTTTCAAGTGTATAACGTAACAGCTAACATCATATTCAATGGTGAAAAGCTGAAAGCTTTTCCTCTAAGATCAGAAACAAGACAAGGATGCCCACTCTTTTTTTTTCTCCAACAGAGCATTGGGGGTTCTAGTTGGAGCAATTAGGCCAGAAAAAAATAAAAGGCATCCAAACTGGAAAGGGAAAAGTAAGTAAAACTGTCACTATTTGCAGATGACCTGATTTTATACATAGAAAACCCTAAAGACTCTACCGAAAAAACTGTTAGGATAAACAAGCTCAGTAAAGTTGCTGGATACAAAATCGATATACAAATATCTGTTGCATTTTTCTCAGTTTTGTTTTTTGGGTTTTTTTTTTTGCGTTACGCGGGCTTCTCACTGTTGTGGCCTCTCCCATTGCGGAGCACAGGCTCCAGACGCGCAGACTCAGCGGCCATTCTGTTGCATTTTTATACACTAACAACCAACTATCAGAAAGAGAAGTTAAGAAAACAATCTCATTTACAACTGCATCAAAAAGAATAGAATACCTAGGAATAAATTTAAGCAAAAAGATGAAAGATCTGTACGCTGAAAACTATAAGACATTGATGAATGAAACTGAAGATGACACAAATAAATGGAAGGATATTCTGCACTCACAGATGGGAAGAATTAATATTGTTAAAACGTCCATATTCTCCAAAGCGATCTACAGATTCAATTCAATCCCTATCAAAATTTCAATGTAATTATTCACAGAAATGGAACAAGCAATCCTAAAATTTGTATGGAAACACAAAAGGTCCCAAATAGCCAAAGCAATCTTGAGAAAGAAGTACAAAGTTGCAGATATCACGCGTCCTGATTTCAAACTATACTACAAAACAGTGTGGTATTGGCATTAAAAACAGACAGATAGATCAACAGAACTGAATAGAGAGCCCAGAAATAAATCCATGTATATATGGTCAATTAATTTACAACAAAGGAGGTAAGAATATACAATAGGGAAAGGACATCCCAGGTATTTAACACCTAAAGCCCTGTAAGGAACTTACTCCTGCTGAAGGAGAATATATATGACTGAGAAGAGAGACTAATGTGATTATCTGAAGATTTGGCCTAAATAGTCCTCTAAAACATACCAAATAGGGATGAGAACATGGATTTTCAGAAAATCTTTTAGGGACATCCGTAAGTGACTGGCTCATTTTAGCATTCCTTGATAAGACAAGAAAAGATCTAGATTTAAGTTTTGCTCAGTCCAATTGTCTTCATGGTTCATGGATTCTAACCCTGGTCAGCTGTATTGCACATATACACTGATATTCACAAGGAAATTTGGGTGAGAGTGAATGCTAACAAAAAGTTTCCTCATGTCAGTTCAAAGCCTCCTGAGGGAGGTCAAAAGCTTCTTTCTGTGTATAGAAGTAACTGTGGAGACCATGGTCACCAGTCTACCTCAGACTATGCATCCAAGTCCTTAGTTCTAAATCCTGTGTATTAAAATCACCTGGGGGCTTTTAAAAACTACTGATGCCTAGGACACACTTCCAGAGATTCTGAATCAATTAATCTTGGTGTGGTCCAAGCACTGATACTTTTCAAACCTCCTCATGTGCTAAAGAACATCCAGGGTTGAGAACCACTGAGCCAACCCAATCAAGATAACCGCATTGCCATAGCCAGTGATTGCTTTAGGAACGGGCATGAGACCTAACACTGGCCAGTGAAACATGGAGAAAATATTTTGGAGCAATTCTGGGAAATTCTTCCCAGATCTTAAAAATAGAAACAAGGAAAGACACAGTTCCTCTTATTTTGGATATCATGTCATGTCTGGACTTGATACATAGAACTACAGCAAGCATCTTGCTTCCTAAGAAAAACCAGTTGTAAGACAATGTGAAAGACAAGAGAATGAGAAGATTAAAGGAAATAAGGTCTTGATATTATTGATGTATGGGATCCATCTTGACTCTGGATTTCCAGGTATGAGAAATATTAGAAATTTTATAATAAGGAAATTATTATATAAGGAAATTATTTCCTTATTGCTCCTTATTTGAGTCAGGTTACTTGTTACTTACACTCAAAATCATCCTCACTGATCTAGCTAACTATAGCTAGATCTATAACTATACCTCATATTTGTGTGTCCAAATAATCTTGGCAGTACATTAAAAAGTTACCTCAGTTTTATTATTGCTCATGATTAATTATGTCATTGATACCAACACAGTCCAGACCATTCAAGTTTAAAAATGTGTGAGAATGTATTCTATTTAGAACTTTCCTTCCAATTTAGGATCTAGAAATTAGAAATAAGCCTTTTTTTTTTGAGTTTATTCTACTATGCTCATCTAGCTTAGCCCAATTCCTAATCCTATAACAAGTATAGGTAGTTCCAAGAACCTACTAACATTAAGTAATCTTGCTTCCTTGTCATTCATTTGTGCAGATAGTCAGTCAGCAAACACTTACTGAGCTTTTTCTATGGACCAGACATCATGCTTGTGTTGGGATATAAAGATTTTAAAACATGTTACCTGCTCTTGAGAAGGTCACAGTCTATTAAGAGAAGCATATATGAACAGATAATTACAATATCATGTGATTAATTTACGATGGAGACTAATAAGATAATTTTTGCAAAATAGCCAAGGCAGGTTTGCAAGCAAGCAATAAAAAAGTCTTATTAATTCATACTTTTATTGAAAGCTCCAAATATCTCTTAGAAATAACTTCAATACCTCCTAGGGAAATAGGAAAACAAATAAAAAGTGAAATCCCAGTGGTCAACATGAATAAAGGACAGAAATGAGATACCTCAATTGTAGAATTAGGAGTCTAATTTCAAAACAATATAAAAGTACCACAACGTTGACAGATGGATTTCTTTTAAACATCAGGGGAAGTTGTTCTCAAAACTGAATGCTTTGCACAACTGTTTTATTTGAAGCAGAAGGGCACTAATGAAATTGCCTATTCTGAAAGTCATAAATAAAAGCAAAATATCCCTATAACTTTAGGTATCAATTTTCCACATCAATCAACACTGTTTTGCTAGAAAACTAGTATTGCTCTAGAGTGTTTTTCCCATTCCTCAGAAATCTTGGTTTTGCATAATATAACTTCAGAAACAACTGTCAAAAGTACAACTGATTTGATTATACCCAAGGTTTCTAAGACTGAATAGACAAGCACTTTATAGAAATAGTTCATTTTATAAAGTTTCAATTTTTTCTTCTGTTCTTCTTCTTACTCATAATAGGAAAAATATTGACCATAGGAAAGAAATAATAGACTACATTGGGTTCTCAGATGCAGGTGCTCTTTGATACAATTTTAAATCCTAATATATAAATCCAAAATCCTCTTTTGTCAGTTCATAAAAATATTTGATCAGACACTTGAGGCTAAGTAATAAAATGGCTCAGCCTTAATATTTAGAATATTAACTGCTGTTTTAACAGCAGTTAATATTCTAAATACCCTACCCAATTTTAGTTTTTCATGATTAAGATGATAGTGTCTTGAGTATGCATGTATTTGGTTATCCTGTTCTTGAAAAACACTCTAAAAAATAAACTAAAATTATTGGTTGTCATTTCAAAAAATGATTATGTTGTATCTGCAGAATGGTTTTTGCCTAAGGAGTATGTGTCCTAATAGTAAATTCGATTCTTAAATGGTATCTGATACTCTTTCAGCAAAAAAATAAAAATGGTTAGAGAATTTGATCCTCCAGCTACAAATGCTTTTACTGAAATCCTTTTCCTCCCTAAAATCATAAGTCTGAACCTTTAGAAAGACCAAAAAGGATTTATACTTTGGACCTGATAAGGATGATTTGCAATTATCCCAGCCCATCTTCTGAGTGCCCAGATTGATATGAAGGTCTTGAGGAATCCAGCAAGTCTACAGACTATACTCTTGAAGTTGTCCTCAATTTCTTTTATCTGGAAGATTCAATTAAGGTTTATGACAAATCCATTAAATGTAGGAAACAAATTCCATTCTGGAGCTGTCAAAAAAGGAGCAGAGGATAATCTAGGTAAGGGAGACTTAGACATGCCTGACACTAGTCAGATATCATTGTCAGGTGATAGTCCTAGGAGTTGTATGGACTCAACGACTGACTGACAGCTCACTGGTAGACCTTTCAGCGTGGGAATAGTACAATACTAGAGCTCCAGGGATGATGGGTATAACTATCATCAACTCACTACTCGTTTGATATAGTTCTGTATATTTTCAACTCTTCAAACTAAGTATCACCTAGTGGTTTCCCTCATATTGCACAGAGACTGTGTGTGCTATTAACTTTCGTGATAGAGAGACAATAGGATTTGCCCTGTGTTGGCCTTTAAAGATTCTTGATGTCAACTAATTTATTATTTAAAAGCTTTTGACGCTTAAGTATATCTCCAAATAACTATTTTTTGATGAAACCAACGTTTTGATATAATTTGGGTATTACTTTAAAAGTTCTGTTTAATAGCCCATGCATCTTTATCTCTGATGTATAAACCATTTGAAGTAGAGAACCATATTTTGAAGTACTAAAGATAGCTCAAACATTACCTCTTCACACACACACACACACACACACACACACACACACACACACACACACACACTCCTGTTGCCAAGGAGCCCTAAGAGTCCAGATTAAGAGCCAGGCATCTAACAGATCTTCAAATGTCCCCTTTGAACACTGAAACTGGCCAAAGAACATATTTTTCATATTATATTGTGTATGTATTCATATTTATATAGAACAATTTTGCCAAAAACTCTAAGTAGTTTCATACTTTATTACACTTATGAAGATAGTGAGGTTGGTAGAATCAGTTTATAGGAAGGGAATTATGTTCAAAACATGGTCTTAAAGTTTAGATTTTTCAGGAAAGACTTTTTTTTTTTTTTTTTTAATTTGGCAGCATCATGCTGCATGTGGGATCTCAGTTCCCTGACCAGGGATGGAACCCACACCCCCTACACTGGAAACACAGAGTCTTAGCCACTGGACCACCAGGGAAGTCCCTCAGGAAAGACTATTTGGCACTCATAACCCAGGCAGAGAAGAGATTCCCAGTAATTTTCCAGGTACATTTCACTGCTGGGATCTCATTTCTACTCTGCCTTCTTCAGGCAGAAGGCCCTGTGTCCTGTCCCCAGGTCTCCCCATAGAGCAGACATAGCCCTAGTTCACACATTCTGATCTGGTTTTCTCTGTATTTATGGCAGCCAGGGATTTCTTTCGTGAATGCTCAGCTATGAATTTAAGAAAATCTTTAGAGTGTTTTATTCAGCATTTCTAAGCCATGAATCTGGAACATCTTTGTATTATTTTTGTTATGTCAATTTGAACCTAGAAAAGCCTGTGTTTTAATATTTTAATGTTTTACCATGTTCATGTATTACTTTCAAATTAAAAAATGATTTTACTAAAAAAAAGGGGAATATGTTTCAATATGTTGTCTGCTTTTTCCCTGATATTTTCCCATTTAAGCTTAAACTTAGATTGGTTGAAAAAACAAAACGTTAAAATATTTGATCATTTAATACTAAAAAGTACTAATATTTTTAAACACACATAAAAACCTAGAAACAATGTAAAAATCTAAAAAAACACATTTATCAATTGTTTTGTTATTTTTCAGCTGGAATGGCCCATCTAACCTCCTGATCCTGCATTCTTCCAATCCTGCTCTGACTTCATGTAGCTGTCACCCATCACACCAAAACCTCTACATATTCTTGGGGATTCTTTTCCAAGCTGAGGGTCTCAACTCTGGTAAATTTCAACACTGGTCCCTCTCGTGACCTTCTCTCCCCTATTCCTGATTCCCACTGCACTGTCTGAGTCCCACTGGCCATACCCCAGGGTATACTTCTAAACATAGTATCTGTAACTAGATCACACCTGCCATCAGATGTCCCAGATACAATACTTCATCCCAATCCCCATGCCTACAGATGATCTTAACTCATTCATGCTGGACCCTTATTTCTGAAATGTTCCTTAGGTATAGGCTATAAAGGCCTCATCCTTAGAGAACCTGGAATGCCTCATACACCTGACCAAACTCCCTGTGCAGCCTACCTGGTCAGGCTCAACTCATGGCCTCCATAACCTAAGCAGTGACATCCACTTCCTCAGGCAAACATCATGACATCACTTCAAGTAGGCCACAATTTCTGCACCTGAAGTACATGACATTCCAAAGCTAGCATTGTTATACAAATATACTTCACAATAAAGTAAAAGGACACTGTGAAAGGGAAAGGCAATTTTTTCCAACTGAAGAGAAAGTCCCTTCTCACTGATAAAATTGCTGACATCTAAAACCATTAGGTCAAAGAAAGAAAAAGAATTAAAGTCCGGCTGAAAAGAATGAGGGTTTGGTCCTGGATCTGCCCCTTGCTAGCCATGAAACTTCAGGCAATCATCAAACTGAGTCTCAGTTTCATTATCTGCTTAAGAGGTCAGCTGGGAGAATTTTTAAATAAGATAATGTGTATGGAAATATATGTATAAAAGTTAATGTGCCAGGGCTTTCCTGGTGGCGCAGCGGTTGAGAGTCTGCCTGCCGATGCAGGGGACACGGGTTCGTGCCCCGGTCCAGGAAGATCCCACATGCCACGGAGCGACTGGGCCCGTGAGCCATGGCCGCTGAGCCTGCGCGTCTGGAGCCTGTGCTCCGCAACGGGAGAGGCCACAACGGTGAGAGGCCCGCATACCGGGGGGAAAAAAAAAAAAAGTTAATGTGCCAAATTAATGTAAAATGTGATATCATTAACACAGGTATTATTAGACCTCTTGGTCATGGAAGAAAAATCATGAAAGATGCAAAATTCGCTCCCAGAATTCAAAAAACTGGCCATATTCAACAAAGAATAGTCTCACCCCTTTAATTACTGATGATAAATCTACATACTTTAAAACTTAGGTAAAATAGGAATGAGTTTATAAATCAAAGAGTCCCACACCTATTGCCCATCTAAAATTAGAATAACATTTAGCCCAAAATATACATTTCTTCCTACTATACCTTCAACCTATCCCCAGCATAAGGTATGAAATATCAGATGGTTAAAGTATGTAATACTCTATGTTTAGTTCATATTTTAGAACAGATGATTGGAAAAGGTATTACAGGTAATTTGATCCACTAATGCAAGTTACCTTTAAATCTCCTATACAGTTTCAAAATGGTCATTTAGTCTGAACTTGAACACAGTATAGTAACAAGGAACTCATTACTGTAACAAGAGCCACTCCAGGTTTTCATTAATTTCTCAATGTGTGTGTTGGGGGGCAGAGGGGAGCAAGAGGAGAGAATGGGGAAACCAGTAATAAGATACACGTTTAAACTATATGGATGTGTCCATGAAAACAACCCCAACCAGGTATTGTAGAGGCTCAGAAAAATGACACCATCATGGGTATACACAGGTGACGAATATCCTTGTGAAGAGACTCAACAGTGTGCTACAGGGAGGACCTTCAATATGGTGGAGGAGTAAGATGTGGAGATCACCTTCCTCCCCAGGAATACATCAAAAATACATCTACATGTGGAACAACTCCTACAGAACACCTACTGAATGCTGGCAGAAGACCTCAGACTTCCCAAAAGGCAAGAAACTCCCCACGTACCTGGCCGTGTGGCTGACAGGGTCTTGGTACTCCAGCCGGGGGTCAGGCCTGAGCTCTGAGGTGGGAGAGCTAACTTCAGGACACTGGACCACCAGAGACCGCCCGGCCCCACAAAATATCAATTGGCGAGAGCTCTCCCAGAGATGTCAATCTCAGTGCTAAGACCCAGCTCCACTCAATGACCAGCAAGCTCCAGTGCTGGACACCCCATGCAAAACAACTAGCAAAACAGGAACACAGAGCTTCCAGGTGCCTGCTCCTCTGCTGAGACGGGGCCGAGAGACGCTCTACTCAGCTCCTTGCCTGGGTGGGCAAGTCAGGCTCAGGGGCTGGCAGAAATCCTCGTTTAAGGGTTCCACCGAGTTCCACAGTCAGAGTGCTGCAGCTGAGCAGAGCGACTGCTTTGGACTACTGCTCAGGTGCTGCAGAAAGCCTTCTTGGAATCTGAAATCTTATCACTTTGGGACCTTTGGCCAGCTGCTCCTGACTTGGCCACATGAAGGCACAGATTGTCCCAGTATCTGAACTGAAGAGAACCAACACTATTAGCATACCTCTCATCACAATGAATGCAAGATATTTCAATGAAGAGTATCAGGAGGACATCTACAAATCCCAGACTGGCATGTGCAAGTTCTGAGGAAGGGTGGAATGACCCCATGTATCTGGGTGACCTTTGGAGATAGCTGAGACACAGCTACAAGAGGGCAGTGGCTGACACCCAACTCATAGCCCACCTTCTCCAGCCATGTGGCTGACAGGGTATTGGTGCTCCGGTCAGCTATCAGTCCTGAGCCTCTGAGGTGGGAGACCTAATTCATGACACTGGTCCACCACAGACCTCCCGGCCCAACGTAATGTCAATTGGTGAGAGCTCTCCCAGAGATCTAAGTCTCAATGCTAAGAACCAGCTCCACTCAACAACCAGCAAGCTCCACTGCTGGACACTCCATGCCAAACAACTAGCAAGACAGGAACACAACCCCACCCGTGAGCAGAGAGGCTGTCTAAGATCATATTAAGCTCACAGACACCCCAAAACACACCACCGGATGTGGACCTGCCCAGCAGAAAGACAACATTCAGGCTCATCCACAAGAACACAGGCACCAGTCCTGTCCAAAAGGAAGCTTACACAGCCCACTGAACCAACCTTACTCACTGGGGGCAGACACCAAAAACAATGGGAACTACGAACATGTGGCTGAGAAAAGGAGACCCCAAACACAGTAAGTTAAGCAACATGAGAAGACAGAGAAATACACAGCAGATGAAGGAGCAAGGTAAAAACCCAACAGGCCAAACAAATGAAGAGGAAATAAGCAGTCTACCTGAAAAAGAATTCAGAGTAATGATAGTAAAGATGATCCAAAATCTTGGAAATAGAATGGAGAAAATACAAGAAACATTTATCAAGGACCTGGAAAAACTAAAGAGCAAACAAACAATGATGAACAACACAATAAATGAAATAAAAAATTCTCTACAAGGAATAAATAGCAGAATAATTGAGGCAGAAGAGATAAGTGAAGTGGACGATAAAAGAGTGAAAATAACTACCACAGAGCAGAATAAAGAAGAAAGAATGAAAAGAATTGAGGACAGTCTCCGACACCTCTGGGACAACATTAAATGCACCAACATTCAAAATACAGGGGTCCTAGAAGAAGAGAAAAAGAAAGGGTCTGAGAAAATATTTGAAGAGATTATGGTTGAAAACTTCCCTAATATGTGAATGGAAATAGTCCATCAAGTCCAGGAAGCTCAGAGAGTGCCATACAGGATAAATCAAAGGAGAAACACACCAAGACAAATATTAATCAAACTATCAAAAATTAAATACAAAGAAAAAATATTAAAAGCAGCAAGGGAAAAGCAACAAATAACATATAAGAGAATCTCCATAAGGTTAACAGCTAATCTTTCAACAGAAACTCTGCAAGCCACAAGGGAGTGGCTGGACACATTTAAAGTGATGAAAGGGAAAAACCTACAACCAAGATTACCCTACCCAGCAAGGATCTCATTCAGATTTGACAGAGAAATTAAAACCTTTAGAGGCAAGCAAAAGCTGAGAGAAATCAGCACCACGAAACCAGCTTCACAACAAACGCTAAAGGAATTTCTCTAGGCAGTAAACACGAGAGAAGTAAAAGACCTAGAATAACAAACCAAAAATAATGAATAAAATGGTAATAGGAACATACATATCTATAATTACCTTAAATGTAAATGGTTTAAATGCTCCAACCAAAAGACACAGGCTTGCTGAATGGATACGAAAACAAGACCCATATATATGCTGTCTAACAAGAGACCCACTTCAGACCTAGGGACACGTACAAACTGAAAGTGAGGGGATGGAAAAAGATATTCCATGCAAATGGAAATCAAAAGAAAGCTGGAGTAGCAATTCTCATATCAGACAAAATAGACTTTAAAATAAAGACTATTACAAGAGACAAAGAAGGGCACTACATAATGATCAAGGGATCAACCCAAGAAAAGTATATAACAGTTGTAAATATTTATGTACCCAACGTAGGAGCACTTCAATACAAAAGGCAAATGCTAACAGCCATAAAAGGGGAAATCGACAGTAACACAATCATATTAGGGGACTTTAACACCCCACTTTCACCAATGGACAGATCATCCACATTTAAAATACATAAGGAAACACAGGCTTTAAATCACATATTAAACAAAATGGACTTAACTGATATTTATAGGACATTCTACCCCAAAACAACAGAATAAAATTTCTTCTCAAGTGCTCATGGAACATTCGCTAGGATAGATCATATCTTGGGTCACAAATCAAGCTATGGTAAATTTAAGAAAATTGAAATCATATGGAGTATCTTTTCTGACCACAATGCTATAAGACTAGATATCAATTACAGGAAAAACATGTAAAAAATACAAACACATGGAGGCTAAACAATACGCTACTAAATAACCAAGAGATGGCTGCAGAAATCAAAGTGGAGATCAAAAAATACCTAGAAAAAAAGGACAATGAAAACACGATGACCCCAAACCTATGGGACACAGCAAAAGCAGTTCTAAGAGGGAAATTTATAGCAATAGAATCCTACCTCAAGAAACAAGAAACATCTCAAATAAACAACCTAAACTTACACCTAAAGCAATTAGAGAAAGAGGAACAAAAAAACCCCCAAAATTAGCAGAAGGAAAGAAAACATAAAAATCAGGTCAGAAATAAATAAAAAATAAATGAAGGAAATGATAGAAAAGATCAATAAAAATGAAAAGCTGGTTCTTTTGAGAAGATAAAGAAAATTGACAAACCATTACCCAGACTCATGAAGAAAAAAAGGGAGAAGACTCAGATCAACAGAATTAGAATCAAAAAAGGAGAAGTAACAACTAACACTGCAGAAATACAAAGTATCATGAGAGATTACTACAAGCAACTATATCCCAATAAAATGGACAACCTGGAAGAAATAGACAAATTCTTAAAAAAGCACAACCTTCCAAGGCTCAACCAGGAAGAAATAGAAAATATAAACAGACCAAGCACAAGCACTGAACTTGAAACTGTGATTAAAAATCTTCCAACAGAAAAAAGCCCAGGACCAGATGGCTTCACAGGTGAATCCTATCAAACATTTACAGAAGAGCAAACACCTAACCTTCTCAAACTCCTCCAAAATACAGCAGAGGGAGGAACACTCCCCAAATCATTCTAGGAGGCCACGATCACCCTGATACCAAAACCAGACAAAGATGTCACACAAAAAAGAAAACGACAGGCCAATACCACTGATGAACACAGATGCAAAAATCCTCAACAAAATACTAGCAAACAGAATCCAACAACACATTAAAAGGATCATACACCCTGATCAAGTGGGGTTTATCCCAGGAATGCAAGGATTCTTCAATATATGCAAATCAATCAATGTGATAAACCATAATAACCAACTGAAGGATAAAAACCATAAAATCGTTTCAATAGATGCAGAAAAAGCTGTTGATGAAATTCAACAGGAGTTTATGATACAAACTCTCCAGAAAGTAGCCATAGAGGGAACTTACCTCAACATAATAAAGGCCATATATGACAAATTTACAGCCAACATCATTCTCAAAACTGAAAGCATTTCCACAAAGATCAGGAACAAGACAAGGTTGTCCACTCTCACTACTATTATTAAACACAGTGTTGGAAATTTCAGCCACAGCAATCAGAGAAGAAAAAGAAATAAAAGGAATACAAATCAGAAAAGAATAAGTAAAACTGTCACTGTTTGCAGATGACATGATACTATACATAGATCATCTGAAATATGCTAACAGAAAACTACTAGAGCTAATCAATGAATCTGGTAAAGTAGCAGGATACAAAGTTAATGCACAGGAGACAAAGTTAATGCAAAGTTGATGCACAGAAATCTCTTGCCTTCCTATACACTAATGATGAAAAATCTGAAGGAAAAATTAAGGAAACACTCCCATTTACCATTGCAACAAAAAGAGTAAAATCCCTAGGAATAAACCTACCTAAGGAGACAAAAGACCTGTATGCAGAAAACTATAAGACACTGATGAAAGAAATTAAAGATGATACAAACAGATGGAGATATACCATGTTCTTGGATTGGAAGAATCAACATTGTGAAAATGACTCTACTACCCAAAGCAATCTACAACTTCAATGCAATCCCTATCAAGCTACCAATGGCATTGTCCACAGAACTAGAACAAAAAATTTCACTATTTATAAGGAAACACAAAATACCCCGGATAGCCAAAGCAGTCTTGAGAAAGAAAAACGGAGCTGGAGGAATCAGGCTCCCTGACTTCAGACTATAATCCAAAGCTACAGTAATCAAGACAGTATGGTATGGGCACAAAAACAGAAATGTAGATCAATGGAACAGGATAGAAAGCCCAGAGATAAACCCACACACATATGGTCACCTTATCTTTGATAAAGGAGGCAAGAATGTATAATGGAGAAAAGACAGCCTCTTCAATAAGTGGCGCTGGGAAAACTGGACAAGTACATGTAAGAGTATGAAATTAGAGCACTCACTAACACCATACACAAAAATAAACTCAAAATGGATTAAATACCTAAATGTAGGGCCCGACACTATCAAACTCTTAGAGGAAAACATAGGCAGAACACTCTATGACATAAATCACAGCAAGATCCTTTTTGACCCACCTCCTAGAGAAAGGAAAATAAAAACAAAAATAAACAAATGGGACCTAATGAAACTCTAAAGGTTTTGCACAGCAAAGGAGACCATAAACAAGACAAAAAGACAACCCTCAGAATGGGAGAAAACATTTGCAAACGAAGCAATGGACAAAGGATTAATCTCCAAAATATACAAGCAGTTCATGCAGCTCAATATCAAAAAAACTACAACCCAATCCAAAAATAGGCAGAAGACCTAAATAGACCTTTATCCAAAGAAGATATACAGATTGCCAACAAACATGTGAAAGGATGCTCAACATCACTAATCATTAGAGAAATGCAAATCAAAACTACAAGGAGGTATCACCTCACACTGGTCAGAATGTCCATCATCAAAATATCTACAGACAATAAATACTGGAGAGGGTGTGGAGAAAAGGGAACCCTCTTGCACTGTTGGTGGGAATGTAAATTGATACAGCCACTATGGAGAACAGTATGGAGGTTCCTTAAAAAACTAAACATAGAACTACCATATGACCCAGCAATCCCACTACTGGGTATATACCCTGAGGAAACCATAATTCAAAACGAGTCATGTACCACAATGTTCATTGCAGCACTATTTACAATAGCCAGGACATGGAAGCAACCTAAGTGTCCATCGACGAATGGATAAGGAAGATGTGGCACATATATACAATGGAATATTACTCAGCCATTAAAAGAAACGAAATTGAGTTACGCGTATTGAGGTGGATGGACGTAGAGTCTGTCATACAGAGTGAAGTAAGTCAGAAATAAAAACAAATACTGTATGCTAAAACATATATATGGAATCTAAAAAAAAAAAATGGTTCTGAAGAACCTAGGGGCAGGACAGGAATAAAGATGCAGACATAGAGAATGGACTTGAGGACACGGGGAGGGGGGAAGGGTAAGCTGGGATGAAGTGAGAGAGTGGCATGGACATATATACACTACCAAATATAAAATAGATAGCTAGCGGGGAGCAGCCGCATAGCACAGGGAGATCAGCTTGGTGCTTTGTGACCACCTAGAGGGGTGGGAAAAGGAGAGTAGGAGGGAGATGCAAGAGGAGGCGATACGGGGATATATGTGTACATATAGCTGATTCACTTTGTTATACAGCAGAAACTAAGACAACATTGTAAAGCAATTATACTCCAATAAAGATGTTAAAAAAAGAAAAAAGAATGGATAAACAAAAAGGTCCTATTGTATAGCACAGGGAACTTTATATATTATATATATAGTGCTACAAATGTGATATTTAACCCTGAACTGAGTGTACTGGGGATTACTTTATTAAGAACTTCCATTGAATCAATAAATTAACAGTTTTGAAAAATGCCAGCGTAAGCATCCATGTCTCCTTATCTCCAAGTTAGAATCCTTTAATTTCAAATATTCCTTTTGTGGCATAGTTTTGAGTTCTTTTGCCATCTCTGCCACTATTCTTTGAAAACACTCCAGATTATCTGTCAGTTAAATTGTGGTGCTCAAGAATGAAACAAAACAGTTTGAGAGTTGTAACTAGTGACCTTTGTATTTTCATTTCTAGGTAGCAACTTGTGTTAATACTGGCTTTATTTATATTATTGTTCATTTATTTGTGATTACATCATGCTCCTCACTCATATTGAGCTTTCTGATAATTAAAGCTCTTCATTCTTTCTTGCATATCCTTTTTTATATATCCTACATACATACTTGGTCGTTTGAGTTTTGGGATATGCATTCAGGGCCTTAAATGAATTCCTGATAATACTCCGCACTGTTAAATGTCACCCACATGGATACTGGAATTTAAGGAGAGGGGGCAAGGGTATAAGTGTGGCCATCTGCCACCAGTCAAGATCCTGTCATGCAGTAGCTCGTCTCTTTCTTCTAGCTTATTCTACTCACAGGTTTGATGACTCAGAGTTCTGTACCCATATCCAAGTAGTTAACAGCAATAACTAACATTTTTGAGCATTTACCACGCATTAGTGCTTTGATACTCCTTCACATTATTTATCCCACTTAAACTTCACAGGAGCTCAATGAGGCAGACACTATTACCATCACCATTTTAAAGATGAAGAAACTGGGGCTTACAAAGATTCAGCAACTTGCCCAAGATCGCATTCTAAGAAGTGGTGGAAGCAGGATTTCATCTCACTCTGAGCCCTAATCACTGTAACTGGCAGTCATTAAAAAATGAACATAATAGGGTTAAGAACAGAATCACAAAATATGCCTTTATGAAAATTGCCTAATGACCCTGTTGCACTAAATAATCATCTCTGGATAGAGCCTTTCAAGTATTCACCTAATATCATTAACACTCAGCTAATCATCCACCATATTAACCCAAAGGTATCTTGAAAGACTTGGCCAATGTCTTGCTTTAGCTCAAATACACTGTTTTGTGCATTCCCCTAACCTACTGATTTAGTAACCCTACAAAGAAGTAAACTGGGTTAATTTGATAATGTTTCTTCTGAATATTGAATCATTGCTTCCTTTAATGGCTATTCACCAACCATTTCTTTGATCATTAATTCTAAAATCCTACCTAGAATTATTTGCCCAGACTATAATTTATGGAAAACTTTTCCCTTAAGAAAAATTGAAGAGCATTTACGTGTCTTCATTCTTCTAATGTTACTCCCATGCTTCACAGAAAAGATCTCTGAAGAAGAGACCAGAAAACCTAACCAGTCTGTCTCAAATTCATTGTGCTTTAGAGCACTAGGCAACTGGGAGTATAGCTAATTTTATGTCAGCAGCATATAAAATGTGTTTTGAAGCAATAAAAAGATGGCAATGAAAACTATAAAGTTCATGTTTATAAAATAAAGTAATGAAAAGTAAATTGTTCCTTCATCTGAAGTAAATTCATGTAATTCCTTTCAGTAAAACCTGTGCTTGAATGTAAGTGCTTATGGCATACTCAAACTACTGATTTCTGCAAGTTAATAATTTCTACCAGTGTATACAATCCCAAGGTGGCTGGGAAAACATCTGTCAGCCTGTGTCATGTTCCAAAAAGTCAGTCAATGGGGCAATAAAATTTGTGAGTGTCTTTGGTGCGGGGACCATTCTAGAAGATGCAGTGGGGAAATGTAAAGTAATGTATAAATTGATTCAGGGACCAATGAATCTCAAGGACATCTCTCTGGATAAGAAGACAAAGTAAAATTTAAGGCAATTTAATGCTCCTCTCTGAACAGACAAAAACTTTTCCTGAAATGACAAGTTACTTTTAATCTATATATTTTCACTTATATTCTCCTTGGTAATGGAAAAGCATGTTTTAAAGATGTTAGATTTTACCGTAGTGATACATCCCATAACCTTTTGAGCTTTAAGCTCTCTCTTCGGGCATGAGGATGTTTACTGAATAACACAGGGAGTGGCAAGATGCCCCTGAAGCCTCAGAATGGAGTGGACCTGACCCTTCATGTCATCCCAGGCAGAGAAGAGAGTGTGGGAAGTACAGCCAGGGGAATACACCAGGCACTCGGCTCAAAGGTAGAGGTAGGAAGAACAAAAAAGGCCACTCTTAAGTAACCGTTTGGTAGCAGGATCCTGAGAACCCAAAGGACCGTGATCATGTTTAAAGACAACTCTCAGTAAACACAGAAACAAAGAATGAGACTAAAATCTCCAGGATGTTATATCCCTGTGCAAGCTTGTGTAAAACAAGAAATGCAAAATTAACAGCATTTGAACAAAGCCAGGAGAGAAAGCCAGATCTAAATACAGCAGACTGTTCTCTGAGTCAGAGCTGCAGAAGTGGTCTGATTAAGATTATTCTGAATGTAACAGATTATTCTCTTAACAGAGCTTTGAGAAGGAAAAATTGATATGAGTCATCAGAACCCTATTCATAAAGTTATTTAAATATAGCTTTTAGTTGTCTTCATTTAGGAAAAATCCTCCAGATACAATATAAAAAGACATATGAATCAGGTGGCTACGACTGATATTGCTATCAATACTCTGGGTTCTAACAGAATGCTGTTGACTTGAAATAACTTTTTTCTCTCACTATGGAGATTACAGACCCAAAACACCAAGAGAGGAGCATTTAAATATCACCCGTCTAACATTTGCATCCCATATGCTTACTGCATAGAACCTCAGTAATATTTAATTAATAAATAAATGGTCAGATAAAGTATGAAAATACTTCCATCTTGTTAACTCAACCCTATGTGACCTCCATTTCAAAATCTTCCAGAGGAACCTGTTAAAAATGCAGAACTACCGAAACAGAATCTCCAGGGATAGAGCCCAGGTATCTACACTTGAAATCTCTGGAGTCAGGTGAGGCTCTGCTCTTTACTGGCCCTGTGTCCTTTGTGAGTCTCATTCCCTCGCTAAGTAGCTCTCTCATTCACAAAGCAACGAGTAAGTAGAGTAGGACCCCCTCCTAAAGTTGCTGTGAAGATCACAGGCCATAATGCTCATAAAGCCCGCGGCACCATGCCTGTCACCTGCTTGGTGCGAAGGAAATGGGAGAGTTACAATTAGCAAATGCCACATGGAGTTAATGACAGAGGACAGAACATTTTGGTTCTTTTTTCCCCACCAAGAAATAATAATCATCACTCACAATCATAAACGGTTAGACCTTATTAAATGTGTTAAACAGAGTCCAAAATAGGCACTTTAGATGCTCTAATATGTTCACAGTAAACTCAACATAATATCTATTGCACAAAAACAAGATTCCCAAGGTAGAGAATGCCAGACATGAGGCTCAAAATCAATAACCTGCCTCTGAATCCCAAAGATGTGTTTGCATCTCAAACTTCTACTACATAAAAAAATCCAAAAAAATAAAATACATTTTCCTTCTAAAGAAAAAAAGGGTGTTCACTCTTAAAACTCAAGGATGAGACTTTTTAGTGTGTTACAACCAATATAAAAATGCGTATTTATCGTCTTTTCATACTCTTATTTATAGCCCATGAGAACATCCTGAACAGGAAGTTTACTATAAAGACTGCCTTGATCAAGATCTCATGAACTATTCCAGATAAAAACACTGTTAACTACTGAAATTCATTATCTGGGAATTTCCTTTTCAGGCTATTTTTATAAACGAGATCATCGGGACAATAAACCAGTCAATAATATTTATTGAACACCTGCTAAATGGATGAGTCTGGGAGGGCATGTTTGTTCAGTACTTGGAGTTAGACTTTTCAGTCCTGGCAATCTAGCCAAAAAAAAAAAAACAAAAAAAAAAAAACAAAAAAAAAAAAACAAAAAAAAAAAAACCAAAAACAAAGCACCAACCACCATCACCAATGACAACAAAAACAACCTTTTCCAACTCAATAACTTAACGGTTGTTAATAAAACTTCTAAGTCCTATAGTCTATCTACACTTTATTTTTGTGACTAACTGCTGTTTTCTCTTTTCATCCATGAGGCAGTGAGTTCCACTTTACAATATTCCAGTTTCCTGTAGCATTCAGAAAAAAAGTTCAATACCTTTTTTATCATTACAATTTTTTGTTGTTGTTCTTGTTGTTTTGGTTTAGAATTCAAAATATCTAAAGAACAATAAAATACAATACCCTTGCTAGCAAATGAAGGCTACCAATCTAAACAAGTAACTTCATATGGCAGCCCTCTCCAGGATAAGGTGAGAATCACTTCAGGCAATTTCAGATTTGAATCACTTCTATATGCATTTGAAAGCTCTCAATATTTTACTTAGCTTCCAATCTCTTATTTGTCATAAAAACTCTGGTTGAATGACTCCTTGGGTAAAGGCAAGTTCTATTTTACGTCTCCCATTCATTTAATTGGTTCTGAGAAAGATACTAAATATTTACCAGGTTTGGAATTAGCTAGAATGTACGAGTTGGCATCAAGGGCATCACTCACAATGGAGTCCCTAGGTGGGAATGTCATTAGCAGGCAGCATGACATAAGTTGACTGAAGGTGGCACAAAAAAGTTCAGAATGAAAGTTGACGCTGTTTCCCTTTGTGACATCTTCACACAGCCTTCCTCACCAGGCACAATGCAGTCGTTGGAGCCTTTTCTCATTGAAGGCACAGCTGAAGAGCAGGGCTGATAGTGTTACCGCACAGACCTGCTGTTCTGGAGCCCCGAGGTTTCCCTTTAGCTTTCAATTTCTTTCATATTAGATGCCAATGCTGAAGAAACAACTCAGGAGCTACGGCACTCATTAGAATGTGCCAAAGAGCAGTGGTTAAAAAAGAGACAGAGAGCTTTCATTTGAACTGCTGACCTGAAAAATCTAATTTACAAAACAAGTGAACCTAAAGGAATGTAGTCTCACTGATCAGAGTGAACGTTCCACCCATGTCATTATCCCAGGTTACAGCCTGACAGCCCATGAAAGGCTTATTAACAAGGCAAACTAACCTTCAGTAATCAGTTTATATTCTGAAGGTACTTCTGCCAAAGAGGCTTGCTCTGAAAAAACACATGGTGTTTCACTAACTCAAACGTTTCATTCATTCATGCCACAAGTATTTATTGAGAACCTATACTATATCAAGGAGAGGACTGTGTAAAGCACTGCAAGACAGGAGGTGGGTGAATCTCACGGTAAAAGATAGTCATGAAATGTTGAGTTTGAGATGCCACTGGGACAACAAATGGAGAAATTCAGTGAGCAGTAAGTTATACATGCCTGGAGGGAGCCCAAAAAACAGTCCTGAGCTAGAGATCTAGTATTGGGAGTCACCAATTACATGTAAACTGAAACCATAGGAGTGGATATAATTGCCCATAGACAAGAGATAGAGGAGGAGAAAAAAGGGCATGCCACCTTCTCATTTGAGCTGAAACTGACTCTCCATGAAGGCAGTAACTTTCCCCTGTAGTGAAAGAGATGCCAAGGGTTTTGCTGTAGATTCAGCTGTGGACAAATGATAAAGTTGATAAACAACCACCAAGGGGAGACTGTTTACCCTCACACATCCCTTGTACCTTAAAATCCAGCAGTGATTCAGAGTCATCAATGTTCCTTATTTTCACTTCTAGACTATTGCTTTTATTAAAACTCCTGCTCCTCTGAGGCTCACATTTTTTGACTAAACCATGCTCCTGTCTTCCTCTTTGCTGCCATCTACCTACCACCAAGCCGTTTCCCCTCATTTACTGACACGTTTTCAGTTAAGTCTTATCTCGCAATCCTCATTTTCAGCCCAATTTTTAAATTATCTTGGGAGACTTTAAGGTACAACACCATGACCACTTGGTTTCTTGACTATTCCATCTTTAATGACACCTCTGCCACTCATTCCCATAAGCACTCTGTGAATCTGGTTATCACCTGCAAAATCGTGGATTCAAGTGTTCCACTCTCCAGCTACAGTTTTCCACATTTCTTTCTGCCTAGATACTCTCCCTCTTGAATCACAGTAGGGCTTCCTCTTTCTTCTTGTCCTTCTGCCTACTCTGCTTTTCACTCCACCCCTTATCCTGCTGATAGAACATCATTTCAACACCTTAAACTCAACCTTATATTCTTGCCTCAAACCTGCATGAACCCAAATATGCATCTCTGACTGCCTGCCCCCAGGGACCTGAGTGCTGCTAGAGGAAATCACACAACAGACGATGGGCCAGATTGATGTCACTACAAATACATGGTCCTCAGCTCACCTGAGCCCTCAACACCACCTTTAAATAGGACTACCTTTCTTTGGGTAACATTTTCCCCATCATCCTAATGATATTTCAAACTCTCTCCAGTGTCTTGCAATCTCAAGTTTTCCTACCTCTCCCTTTAGTCTCATCAAATGGTCTCTCGCTCTACCTCACAGAGAAAATACACACTGCCATGTAGATACTCCCTCAACTTCACATGAAACAGAAAATCTAAGAGCATCATCCACAGTGACCTGAGGAGAGGTTCTGTTCCTCCCAGCTAAGACTCAACCCTCCACATGTGCTCTATAACCTTGCTCCTCCAACCTTTACCAGAACTTATACTAAAAATAATTCCTTTGGTATTCTGTATCTGCCATCGGTACCTCTTTAATGAATCCTTGTCAGGAGCTTTAAACATCCCTAAGCTTCTCACATCTTAAGAAAAAAAAGAAGCTTCCTCTTCTTAAATAATCACTTTATCTCTCTTCATTTCTAATTTAAAAAACATTGTAATAAAACTGTTTAGGGCTACTGTATCCATTTCCTATTAACTTCTAACCCACTAACCCCTAACTCACAACCTGGCTTATGTCCTGAATACTCCACAATCCCTTTATGAACACTTGTTGCCCTCCACATGGGCATAGTATCTCCAAACTTGAGATCCTTTGATGTGATTGCTTTTGTCATTGTATCCATTTTCATCTTATTTTGGTTTTCACTGACTTTAATTACCTCTTTAACTTTTGTTTATTTAGTGATCATAGGAATATAGGGTTATCCAGGCCTAAAACAAAGTTAAATGCATTTTTTCAGTTGGTGCTACAATTCCCCATACCAGGCCCCTGCACTAGATATCCAGGTAAAACCCTGAATGGTAATGTCAGCCAATTAAAAAGGTACCAGTTAAGCTAAAAACCACTGAGCTGCGTAATTCAGAAGAACCAGAAACCCAATCCACCTTTCACAGAGTAGTAGCAAACAGCTCAGTCTAAGGTCAAATCAAGCCTTTATTTTCTCTGGTTTCAATAGGTCTTTCTGAAGACAGGTATCTTTTACTATTTAGTCCTAAATTTGCCAACCATTTAAAATTAACCCATGACCTAAAAGAAAGAAGCAGGAGGAAATTTCACCTAGGCAGAAGGATAAAACACCTGGATAAAACATCTCAGGGCAAATGCTACAATCATTCCTCTTTCGTGATTCTTAACCAAGGATATATTGAGAATTTCCTGAGGAAGTTTTTAAAATATGAATAACCAGGCCCCGTATCTAGATATTGTATTTCAGTAGATCTGGGGTGAATCTTGAGTTATAGGGATACTACAAAGCTCCCCAAGGGATTTTGTTATAAGCATTAGAAGTTTTCATTTGAATGCTTCACATATGCCAGGTACAGTGTGAAAAGCTTTACACACGTTGCCTTATTTATTCTTCATAGCTGACAATGTTGATTTGACTGGTGTTATGTGCCAGCACCAGATGTGGGGTGAGAGAAAAATCGGCTAAGAGGCTTGAGGTAAAAGGGTCTCCACTCCTAAGAGAGAAACATAAATATAGGTGACTTCTTCCCCCTCTGGGGGTTATCATGTCTATAACTCCTGCAACAGTTACAGCTATCATGAAGTCAAAAGGAATCCTTGCCTAAAGTCAAATCTGACACAATAAGGATGGCAGAGCAGAAAAGTATACAGTAACCAGGTTCTTAGTTTCAAGGCTCACAAACCAATAAGCCAACTCAGGCTGACTTAAGGACAAAGATAATTTGTCAAAATCATTCAGTCTGGAAAATTAGGCTCAAAGCTATATAGCTAACAACAAAACTCCCAGTTGTACAGCAGACCTGGTGCAGTGAGTGAACTGCTGCCATCACAGAGAAACTCAGACTTGCCCCAGCTACCTCTGCTGCCATTGCTGGGAACTCCATTTACAGCTGTCATCCCTGTGGCTGATTCTAAAGAATGGCACAGTGCATCTGCTTGGCAGAGTCTAGGGCTTAGGTCCAGTAGCCAGGAATCTTTGGAAGGCAAGTACCTGGGACCTTCAGCCTAGGAGGTAGGCTCTACCCCTACCAAGAATACATAAGATGATAAATTCTTCAAAACATAGCAAGGAAGTTCAGATGCTGGGAAGCCAAAATATAAACAAACAAATAAATAATAAAATGATGAATACTCACCACAAATGAAGAGAGGTTGGGTCCTAGGGGATGTTTTTAAATCACAGCAGAAGATGTCATTATACTATTCTGTTTTGGTATGTTTAAAAGATTTTTTTTAATTAAGTGACTATATCTGTGGAAACTAACCAACGTTGATCTCATTCTCTGGTGTATTAGTTTCCTATTACTGCTAAAACAAATTACCACAAACTAACTGGATTAAAACAACACAAATGTATTATCTTACAGTTCTGTAGGTCAGAAGCTCTAAAATCAAGCTGTCAGCATTTCTTCTGTAGGGTCTAGGGGGGAATCCATTTCCAGCTTCTAGAAACTGCCCTGTGTTCTTTGGCTCATGCTCTACTTCCTGCAATGGCATCACCCCATCCTCTGCTTCTGTTGTCAGATCACCTGCTCAAACTCTAATCCTCTTGCTTCCCTCTTATAAGAACACTTTGTGATTACATTGGACCCACCTGGAGAATTCAGGATAATCTTCCCATCTCAAGGTAATTAGCTTAATCACACTTTAAAGTCTCTTACCATATAAGATAACATTCACAGGTTCTAGGGATTAGTACCAAACATCTTTGAGTTCCATCTTCAGCCTACTACATCTGGTAATACCACTAACTCTCCCTCGTGGTATGATTTTTACTCACACATCTCATTGGAGAATCTGGACCCTGTGAGTAAACGTCATCCTTTGTCAATCTCACTTTGTCCAATATCAGTATCAGCAGAACACAGGACACACTCAAATAGAGAAATTTGAGGAAAGTTTAATAAAGTGACTATTTATGAAGATATGGGCATCGTATAGAGAACTACAGGAGTGAATGCAGTGCCCACTGACTGGTACGGCAGGTTGCTGTTGACCCTCTAAGCCTGAAGGTGACCAGTAATCAGAACTGAAGCACAGACAAGCTCATGGAAGAGTTATTGAGCTAATGTTGAGTGCTGCAGCCAGTGTCTTTGATCTAATTGGCCAAGGGAAAGGACTTCAACGTCACTTGGTCCCAGGAGACCTGGATACTAGAAAATGTCAGAGACTTTAGGTTCTCTTCCCCACTGGCCATTTGTTTCATTTACTGTTGACTTTTGGACTTTCTTCTCTCTTAGGTGACCTGAGAGGAGTCCAGAGGTCAGCAATTTCCCAATACACTGTTTCACCCTCATTTCAACTCATCATTCACAAAAAGAAACAATGAAATCCTTAAAGACAGGTAGGTATTACGCCTGGCAGTTTGGATACAGTTGACATATATTACATAACATTATTCAAAACCCATCACTGGTAATCTCATTCTGGCTTATCTAGGAACCAAAGAAATTTAGAGCCAGAAGCAAGCTAAGACATCGTGTTGAGCAATGCACTATTTTAGACCTCAATAATCAATGACCTAAGAGTATATGGTTATTTGGCACATGAATATGCTTCCTAACACTCTGTTCTTCCCATTGTACCTAAACAATGTCAAGACTGTCTCACCACTGTGAACATCTTTGTATTTTATCACCAGTTTACACTGAAGGCTGAGAAAGGTATTGAATATAACGCCATGCAAAAAATCACTGACAATACCACAGCTTTTGACATCAACATATAACAAGCAGAAGGCCACATTTTACTCACTGCATATCCATGATTACGCTGGAAGAGAAGAGTGAACTTGCTGGCTTATCGCTGAATTCCTTAGTCGAGATTTGCCATTTTATTTGCACCTTGCAGAGCGATTCTCAGAAGACATGTAGAATGCAGTTTCACACCCTCTTGAGTGGTTCTTTTAAAATCTTGAATATCTTCTGTTCATAAGCCCTGCTGAATACAAGCACACTTACATAATGCTTTAAACTCCTTTTCCCCAGAACGCTTTATCAAATGAAATATTAAGCAAATCAAGAGAGAGATCTAGATGGAAGTAACAGAGCCTCATCTAAATAAACACTGCCCTTCTCTGGCCCCTCAGCGTACTCTGAACACTCTGATTTACAGAGCCATATTTTCAAAAAAGTATAGACTTATTGCTTTACAGAAAATCTCCCTACAGCATGACCCATGAACACCTTAGAATTTAAGAAGCAAATTATAATCACATGGTTTTGTTTCAACTACTTTGCCATTTGCTTATTGCTGTCTTTCTAATTTGTTTATTGAATCAATATGAACTAGGAGTAGATGGACTTTTTCAGTAAGTAAAAATAATTTTGTGGTTTAATAAAGAAGCTAATCATTACTTGTTTCATCAATCTACAGTCTATAATTTGATTACTCAGATTAATGAGGGAACACAGAAATTGATTATAACAATCATATATAATTAGCAAAATGTGAAAATGGACATCAGCGTATTTATGTATTCTTCTAAACAACTAAATAATCTGAATTCATTATCCTGGCATACAAATGTTTAATAAACACAGATAAGTAATTCTTCAAAACCACAAAAAAACCCCACAATTACATAAGATGCATAAGCATGACATAACTAAAATGGTTTCACAATTTGATTTCCCGTACTTGTGACAGGTGTATTGAATCTCAGTTAATTTTTTTCTCCTTTGGAAATTTGAAGGGGGTGCCACAGCTCACCCTTTATTCCCACTCCCTCCCTTATGTATCCATATTCACCCCTGCATACACTCTACAGTTATGGAAATACAAATTATTCTGTACAAAGAAGGAAGAGCTTTCATTCAACATTTACTTAGTAAAATATCATTAGCCAAACATTAATGGTACTGACGACTTAGAAGTAATATGACATGATTCCTGCGCTATTATTACAAAACCTCATTCAAAGGTGCAACTGAAGAGATCAGGTTATGAAGGCACTTCAGGATCAGCTTTGGGTATATATGGACTCATCCACATGTCATGAATTGGAAAATTTTAAAAGATCCCATTTATTTCCCACAACTTTCCTATTAGAGCTGCTTCCTAAAAGACTTACATAACATCCATGGAGATTTTACTAATGTTAATTTTTGTTCCTCTAGAGAATATCTTTATGAATTTTATCTCATTAATCCCCATATCTAGTATGTTAATTAGATTTACATTTGGAGATAAGCAAATGGAGAATCAAAAAAACGAAGTGACCTCAAGTCACATAGCTAATAGCATAGCTAGGTCTCCAAGCAAATCTTATTAATCTGGTGATGCCCATACCAGCATCTCACCAACACACCTGGGAAAGACAGGTCTGCGTGTGGACATTGAGAGGAGCACTGACAGCCAGCCAGGAAGTCTTAGACTTAGTTTAGAAAGGTGATGTTTACATTAGGGTTAAGACTTAATAATAGTTCTCATGTCAGCTTTGTTTTTTTGCTTTTTCTTTTTAACATCTTTATTGGAGTATAATTGCTTTACAATGGTGTGTTAGCTTCTGCTTTATAACAAAGTGAATCACCTATACATATACATATATCCCCATATCTCCTCCCTCTTGTGTCTCCCTCCCACCCCTCTAAGTGGCCACAAAGCACAGAGCTGATCTCCCTGTGCTATGCGGCTGCTTCCATTAGCTATCTATTTTACATTTGGTGGTGTATATATGTCCCTGCCACTCTCTCACTTCGTCCCAGCTTCCTCTTCCCCCTCCCCGTGTCCTCAAGTCCATTCTCTACATCTGCATCTTTATTCCTGTCCTGCCCCTAGGTTCTTCAGAACTTTTTTTTTTTTTTTAGATTCCATATATATGTGTTAGCACACGGTATTTGTTTTTCTCTTTCTGACTTACTTCAATCTGTATGGCAGTCTCTAGGTCCATCCACCTCACTACAAATAACTCAATTTCATTTCTTTTTATGGCTGAGTAATATTCCATTGTATATATGTGCCACATCTTCTTTATCCATTCATCCAATGATGGACACTTAGGTTGCTTCCACGTCCTGGCTATTGTAAATAGTGCTGCAATGCGCATTGTGGTACATGACTCATTTTGAATTATGGTTTTCTCAGGGTATATGCCCAGCAGTGGGATTGCTGGGTCATATGGTAGTTCTATTTTTAGTTTTTTAAGGAACCTCCATACTGTTCTCTATAGCAGCTGTACCAATTTACATTCCCACCAACAGTGCAAGAGGATTCCCTTTTCTCCACACCCTCTCCATCAGCCTCGTTTTTAAGATGTAAACAAGCATATTTTTTTCAACGGTCTATTTCAGGTGCTTTCATGATATGCAAATTCTGATACATTCAGAACAGCTTATAAAATGTGATCATATATGCACTTTCCAGAAAAAGAGTTTTGGTTTTGCTTTTTAAGAAAGCCATTTACTTTTTGGAAGTTCTACGGGAGCAGAGACATTTCTGTGGCATGTATTCCTGTATTCTAAGCATCTCCAGTGCTTAGAATATTGGCACTCATTGAATGAATGAAATCAATTCTATATAATAACTCAAGGATGGAGAAACAAAAATAATTGCAAAAAGGAGAAAAATAATATAGTATAAACTACTAGATATCTAATGAGGCAGGCAGTCATTTAACAATCCATAAGTTTACTGTAAGAATAGAGCAAATCCAGCATCTTTTCAATGCAGAAAATAAAATGGTCAAGTTCAAGATAAGTGACAATTATAAAAATACATGCTTCTTGAGTGGCATCAAATTATGATAGTTCCACAGATAAAAACATGCCTTTAATATAGGGCTCCTTGAAGAAGTGATTGATTCCACTGCTGGGGTAGGGAAAAATACAAAAGGGACCTGGAGCATCTTGTGATACTTAAACATAGGTAAATGCTTAAAGGAAAGAGAAAAAATGTGGGGAAATGTTAAAGGGGCATGGGAATTGATGTGAAAGCTCACAATGGCCAAAGCTGGAACAATTTGAGCAAAAATATAAATAATGATAGTAATAAATTCTAAGCCAAAGAATAAAATAAGTAGCCATGAGTCCAAATTGACACAAATGATTGAATAAATAAACATAACAAGGGACAAATATTCCTTCAGAACAATCCAATTAATAAATGTAGAAAAAAATAAGAGAAATTAAAAATCACCACTACACCACCACAGTAAAAATTGCTGCATGCAAGATCCACTGAAGAACACTAAATTTAGTTGATGAAAGATTAAGGAGAAGCTGGGTATATCTGCATAGCCTTAAAGTATCTCACCCCAAATAGTTATTAAAAAGTCAGACACAGTAACTTTACAGTGGAGGAACATGACAGGCACCACCTTGACCAAATGATCAAGGTTAACTCCCCAGTAATAAGACTTATGGATATCATGTATCCCCGGATATGATGCATTGAGAAGTACATCTCATTTCTGTGTCATTCTTCCCCAATATCCATAATGTCAACTTAATTATGGGAAAACAGAGAAATCCAATTGAGGAACATCCTACCAAAGCACCTAAACAGTACTGCTGTAAAGTGTCAATATCAGGAAAGATAAGGAGAGACCAGAACTGTCACAGATCAAAGACAGCTAAAGCGTATGACAACTAAATGCAATATGCCATCCTGGATTGGATACTGGAACAAAATAAAGACAGTAGTGGAAAAACTGGTGAAATACAACAATATAGTCTGTAGTTTAGTGGCATATCAATATTAATTTCTCATTTAATTAATTTAATTGGTTATATACAATGCTAATATTGGAAGCTTGGTAAAAGGCAAGTGAAAAATCTGTTCTTCGCGCAACTCTTAGGTAAGTCTAGAATTCAAAATAACAAGTTTGTAAAAGTAGTGCCACAAAGGACCTAATTTAGGTAGGACCATTAGGGTGGGGAAGACCTCCCCCAGACAATGGTGTTTAAACAGAGACATGAAGCATAAGGAAGTATCACCTTCTCTAATCCAAACTATTCATAATGTAATATTTCTTATATAATTCCAAAAAATAATTTGTATTAAAAATATTTTATATTAACATTTTAAGTTTCAGAGATTATTCCAATAGTTGTATTAAGACTTGTAGTGACAATATAATGGATTAGAAGTAATGCATCTAGAAGACTATGATCTTGTGTGTATGAATGAGATGTTAACTTTTCATGCAATGTAAAAACCTTGAGAATTGTTTTTTAGCTTTATATTCAATGATGGTATTCAAAACCATATATTACTTGATCCTAAACTCTAGTTAGTAACAAGTAACAGGCATATCATGGGAATTTTAGTTTATGAAATGTAAGAAAAGAAGACAAACCCTTCTCTACTGCTCTCTCACCTCACCTGATTCCAGGTCATTTCCTCATCATTCTTTTGGTCCCTTCCATGAAGTTATCTTTCCCACTAAAACAAGATGAATAAATCTAGACATACACTGATTAGAAAGCATGTACCATAGTCAGATTATTTAGGGACACAGGTTGATAATGAAAGCAATTTTGAAGATCATCTAATCCAGTGGTTCTCAACTCCATCAGACCCAACGCCTCTTTTTATATCAAATGTTTAATCATGGGCCCTTTATTTTCCTGAAATTGAAATTCAAAGATAATATAGCCAACCTGCACACAATTTCAAATACGTGTATATAATCCCATACTGTAATAAAAAGGAGAATGAGAAGGAAATTAATTTAAAATAAATAATATGCATTCCAAACTATAGATGCTTGGGCAAAACTACACTAGGAAACATGAAGTAGTCAGACACAAGCTCTACATAAATCACTGTGACTGTCACTGCTACAAATGCAGACTGACATAAGAGTATTAGCAACTCAAATTCCATGAGAAACATGCTGCCGGAACATCATTTCCTCGATAGTAAACAACTCTTTGAAAATCCCAAAGAAAACAAAATTTTCTTCCAATATACACCTACTGATTCTGGTAAAATACAACATCTGTTAAATTTTGAACCTATATTTCTTAAAGCCATGCAGAAAATACTTTGTTATATGTGTAAAATGATTTTGTTTCTCAGAAAATTATAAACAGGTTTTGTTTGCCTATATGAATGCTCCCTGGGACATATAAAAGTCTCACTGGATGCAGGACTATTTTTTGTTGTGTTGGACTCTTTTACCCCTTTCAGGACATTAGGTATTTCTGATTTCCACCCAATAAATGTGAATTGAGTTCCCCAAATCATTTTGACAATTATAAACATCCCCACAGATTTCCTAGCTACCCCTAGGACATTAAGACCACCACATAGACCAGCAATCATTTAACAGACAAGGAAGTTGAGGCTCAGAGTGTGCATTTTCCCATGATTACTAGGTAGTTAAAGATCAAACTAAGGCTAGAATGACATAAGGCTCTTCTTACTATGCTGTGCTGCATCTCTTCCATTCCTTCAGTACTTGGTATTCAATATGTAAATTAGAACTTTCCCATGCTCCATCAACACTAAATAACAAAACTGCTGCCTCTCTTGAAAACTTTATCTTCTCCCTTGAGATCCATTAGTTGCAAGAGCCAAAGCCATCCTTTCTAGCATTCCCTGTGAATCAGCTTTCAGGCCCACTCTCCTATTCTCTCCCTCCTGGATATTAGCCCCAAGCCAAGCCTACTGAAATACTCAGGGATTCTCACCTCAAACTAGGAAGAAGTTATGACTATATTACACCAAATATCTCTTTCATCCAACACAATGCAGAATTAGTTCTAAATCTGGTAGAAAGTTGAAAAGAAAGGAGGATCAAGAGGAGGTGTGCTATTATCAACTGTGAGGCAATCTTCACAAGTTGTAATATCTCTTCACTGTAGACATGCATGTGGTTTTAGTAAGCAGCCATCTGAGCCACTAAGTACATACTGCATTTCTGATAACTGGTAATACCACAATGTTTTAATATCATATTAGGTAATTAGTTATCCAACTAACTTCACATTGAGGAAATGTTTCCCAAAGGAAAACAAGCTTTTGTTATACCAAACATCTTTTATATATGTTCTATCATTGGATAAGATAAAGTTATTGTACATATCAGTTTCTTTCTACTACTTTTGGGTATTAAATCATAGTCCTTTATGAAGGAATAGATTCTGGGGAAATGTTCTTAATATTAGCATTCTTTGCATTGACAGAATCCCTAAAACGACCTGTCAAAATGAGAAAGGCCTTTATCCCCAATGATTCTGTAGACATCCTCAGACAAATGAGACACAAATCCTATCTCACAGAAGGGATAATTAAAAATATCTAATTTAAGGTTCATGAAGTTATTTCTGAAATAATGTCTCATCAAGTGAAATGTAATATGTTTCTCAGAGAAATATTTGTCATACATTTAAAGTCCATCAAGGTTTTGACTTGTTAGGGATTTCAGTTAAATGATGCTTAACAAAAGGTAAATTCCTATTTTAAGAAGAATTAACATTCAGTGAAAAGATTCCAAAGGCATTTTGTTCAAAGAATAAGTGCTTCAGAAGGTATTAGAAAACAAGAATTTGGAAAATCCCTTTAAAATAATGGACTTATGAACTAAACGATGAACACCGAATTCTATCTTGAAAGAGTATGTTTGTTCATTTATCAATCTGCAAATTAGGAGAAAATGTTTTTTTAAACATACGCAACATCTTTTCCTTTTTTGTTTTTCATGCTTCTACTACACACACACACACACACACACACACACACACACCTGAAACAAGCATAGTATGAGCCCAACCCAATCCTTTACCTCCAAAACAAAAATTCATTAAAGCATTTCCCTAATAGATGGAAGTATTTTCTAGGAATTTAAGAAAGATACACTTGGCTACATTCAGCTCTATTCAAGAGATATGTGCTGGGCATTTGGAGTAATAAGATATAAAATTCCTGTCCTAGGTAAAATTCAAAGATAACCAAAATGATGATAAATGAAGATATAGTATTCTAAGTTAGGTTCCCGATTAACATTTATTTTCATTGAGTAATTTCATCTAACCCCACCCATGGCCATTTCCACCAGACCTCCAACAGGCACACATAAATCATAGCCTCACCTTTGGTAAAAATTTGGGCTTTCTCCTATATTCCAATCTAGATCCATCACAGCAGTAGCTTTTCAGTCACCAACCTGGGGTCCATTTTAAAGCCTGTGCATGCAAGCTCACTCCCTTCCTCCCAAGGGTCTGGAAAGGCAAAGGAAATACAGCCAAGGACCACAGGAAGTCCTAATACCACAGAGATCCTCACCTGTTCAGAGGAGTTTATTATTTAATTACTAGGGGGACTTATGGAAAAAATGAGGAGGGTTAGCACCAAAAACAACTTTAAACTAGAGGCTTTTATCCCTATAAATAGCTTTTATTCTTTTTTCTTTTTTTTTTTTTTTCTTGCGGTACGCAGGCCTCTCACTGTTGTGGCCTCTCCCGTTGCGGAGCACAGGCTCCGGACGCGCAGGCTCAGCGGCCATGGCTAATGGGCACAGCCGCTCCGGAGCATGTGGGATCTTCCCGAACCGGGGCACGAACCCGCGTCCCCTGCATCGGCAGGCGGACTCTTAACCACTGCGCCACCAGGGAAGCCCTATTCTTTAATAGATCTTTCAAAGTGACATGTAAATTACCCAAATTTTCAGTATGATCATCTGAGATTAATAGGTTTTTCATGGTTTACCATGAACACATATGGTGCCACTGCTGCTACTCTAACCAATGCCACTTTGGGTGAAGGCCCAGGAACAGCTCATATCCTATCTTGCGACTTATCTGCACTGCTCAAGAGAATGAATGCCTACAACCAAATTTTCAGTATGGTCATCTGAGATTAATAGGTTTTTCATGGTTTTACCATGAACACATATGGTGCCACTGCTGCTACTCTAACCAATGCCACTTTGGGTGAAGGCCCAGGAACAGCTCATATCCTATCTTGCGACTTATCTGCACTGCTCAAGAGAATGAATGCCTACCTTTCTCTAATGAAAAAAAACTCACTCTCCCAGTATGCTGGCCCAAAGTGTCTTTCCACCACTGATGAAGTCCAGGAGGAATCATACCATGACACTCTGGCCCTAAGGTTGATCTGTTAGCAATTACTTGATTCTCTGATGCATCATTTGGCAGGGTTCTTTATGTACCATGCTTGAGGATATGCTGCTAATGACATGCACCCTGTTGTAAAATATCAGAATTAGGAAGCCCAACCACTAATTTTATTAATTAGCTATGTCTACAAAACTTGTAGGTACATACAAACTATGAAATTCCAAGCTCAGCTGATTAGGAAGAAACTATCCTTTAAGACAAGAGGAGACAAGAAGAAAGAAATTTCCATAAAGCAGCATTTAGAATAGAAAGCACAACTTGCTTAACTAGAAAACAGATGTCACTTATAATCATGAAAATACATTATTGATCTTTCAAAACTAATAAAGTACAACATGTCTCCTGAAAAGTGATTCTTGAAAGCATATTGCTAAACTGCATTGTGCTGTTAAATAAGCATTTGTACACCAACTCTGTGTCGAGTAACTGTAACAGTGTAAAATCAGTTAATGAAGCTTCAAAAAATTGATCTGGGAATACTACAGGAAGCAAAGAAAACAAGCTGTTTTTCATCTACTTGAGCAATTCAGTGACTGCATCTTGATTACCAAGTCAAAGTTAGTACAGCATTTCCCTAGAATCTGATTAGCCTGGAGCTCTTTTGGTAAAAACATGGAATGTCTTTTCATTGTTGTTATCAAAATGTTATGGGACAGCTAATGAGAGAAACTCCACTCTGCATTTTAATGGAAAAGGTGACCTTGGTTTACCAAAATAAAATAAAAATTAGAAGAGATACCAATCTGATCTTTCTGTGAAAGTGATCAGATTCTATTGACAGTACTTCAGATACCTCCCTGTCCCACAGCTCTAAGGTGAGAAATCTACTCCTCTAACATTTTCTTCTAAGGTTTGTGTGTTTATTTGCTGTTTGTTTTCTGACCTACCCACCTCATCACTCCAAGATCAAAAATCATCTACTCATAGCCATTTTTAATCTTAAGGTTGGTTTATTTACTTGTTTTGTAACTTTTCCATCTCATACATTCCCTCTTCATCTTTTTGGTTCTCTAAATGAATTCCGCCAGTATTCTACCAATCATTTCCTGGGAGTTGAAGAAATAATGCTATTATAGCAGCCACCAATATGCCTGAGCAGTTTCCTATAAGAAGACACTCAGAAGAATATGTTTCATAGATGTGTAAAATCTCAGAAATAAAAGGAACTTAAAGATTATTTAATCCAACCACTCTATTAATCCTCGCCAAGTGGCTAACCTTAAAACATCTGCAATGACATTTAGCTTACTACTTCTCAATTATAGCCCATTCAACTTTTAGCTGATTCTAACGACCAGGACAAAATATAATTCCCAAATCTTCTACCCAGTGATCCTAGTTCTATACCGTAGAGCATGCCTCCAAAGAGCGGCAGGGGGTAGAAATCAACTGGTTCTTTCTCATCAGACCTTTACAGATTTGAAGACAGCAATCTTATCTGTATTTATTTTTCCTTCCATTTTGCTAACTATGTCCATTTCCTTCCATTTTTCTTATTTGATGTGATTTTGAGCACCTGTATCTAACCACACTCCTCTTTTGGAACCAAGTAGAATTTAGAATCTGGACTGAGCCAGGGGACAGTAACCTACCCTAGGTGGCTATTAGGTAGGGAAGTTCTGAGCCAAATCCTTGAAGGAGAGTTAAGAATTTAAACCCGTGACAACCAATACCAATGATAACTCTAGAACTGCAGAAACAGAATTAATAGCAAGAATCATAGCCTAGAGTCTACGGCTAGGCAGACGCAGGAGTAGACTGGAGACACCCAGGAGGATGATCTGGAGTGCATTAGAGTATGGCTGGCTCATCTTTATCAGCTACTTGTTGTATGTGCCTGTGAAGAGCTGGATCAAAACCTCCACATAAAGATGGAGAGGTCCACATCCCAGGGCACTCCTACAAGGTTATAAAGGGCCCATTCACAACTAATGGCCCAATATCCCAAAGGTGACAAATATGTATTATAACTGTCTGGACTGCAATGGGATATGAAACATGACAGCACATGAGTAAACAAAATAAGCCATTTACATGATGAACATTAAATCCAGTTTCTTTTCTGTGACAATGTAAAAAACTGCAATGTTTTTAAACAAAATAAAAGCTTCAAACAAAGAAAAATTAGAATGCATCTCAAAGAGAGCATCACCTTTACCTCAGACTGTGCCATAACAACTTTACCTGTAACAGCCAAAAACTGGAAACAACCCACGTAGCCATAAACAGGAATGGATAAACAAATTGTGGTATAACCATACAATGTAGCACTATTCATTAAAAAAAAGGGAATGAATTAATGTGGTTGAATCCCAAAAATATTATGTTCAGCAAAAGAAGATATAAAAGAGTACATACTGTATGACTTCAGTTTTAGGAAATTACAGACAAAGCTAATCTAAACTATAGTGTCAGAAAGTAGATCATTCGTTGCCTAGATCTAGGGGTGGGGAAGTGAGTTAACTTCACCAGGGCATGAGGGAATTTTTTAGGGTGATGAAAATGTTCTATGTATTGATTATTATAGACATTACATGAGTGGACCTATTTGTCAAAACTCATTGAACTATACACTTAAAATAGGTACATTTAATCAAATATAAATTATACCTCATTAAAGTAGATTTTTATAGAAATGTATTTGAAAACATTAGACTTAGCTCTTAAACCCCTTACCCACATTCAGGGTATAAAAGATCAAGAGTGAAGATAGTTTCAACAAAAAAAAATTTTCTGATGGAGCTATTTGGATCCTGAGGACTCCAGCCTTTCTAAAAATCGAGGGAAGATTTGTCTTTTCTTGCCTTAAATCTAGTGAAAAAGCTTCAACAGGAGTGCTCAGAAAGCCTAATAACTGCTATTTCAGAGTGGGAGAGAGACTGAATTAATGCCTGACTCACACTTGAGAAACCTAAATCCAGAAGCATTGATGGCAGAACAAAAGTGAGATAGCAGTTTGGTGATTTATCCTGCCCACATAGATGCATCAGAACGAAAGATTCTAGAGGCTTTTCTGGGAGCCATGTGCAAGAGAACACTAGAGTGGGGTCATTTTAGGTCTTGTCTAAGAGATGGGCTAGACGGATAATGAGTCTTCAGCATAAAGTAGCTGTATGTGAACGGTTGAATTCTCAGGGGCTGAAGAAGCTGTAAGAGACAAGGTACAATAAAGGGGCAGCTTCCCTTGTCAAGGTAGCTCTAGATAAGAGGTCTCCAGAAAATGGAGCACCTCTAAAGAAGCCACAAATAAGTCCCACAGCAGAGAGTCATACTTAAGCACCCACCAAGCTCCAGAGAACACAAGGGCAGTTTTTGTAGCACCAATAAAGAATAAAACTTCCCTGCCCTTTTTACATCTTCACCATACCCACCACCCCTCTCAAATCCCAGAGGAGTCAGAAATCATGGTTATCAGGCAGAGAGAAAAGTAAACATACAAGGCATGGAATGAAAGAAGCTGTCAGTACACTCCCTTTCTAACTGCATGCAGTAGCCCAAGGAAAGTTCAAGCTCAGGGACAGAATTTCTCACTTTAAATCAAGTTTGAAATTTTGACAATCCTACGGAATTAGGCAATTTAATTTCTGGACCAATTTGTATTATATATGAATAATCAGAAAAGTTCCTGACTTTTTGGACAGTTGCAGGAAAAGAAATATTTCCAATGAATGGATTCTAAAGGAATACTGAAGACAAAAGTAAATTTGCTCCTATACCCTCGCTCTTTGTGTCCCTCACTTCCCTGGAAATTCACATGTTGAAAACTAACCCCCAATGTGATGTCATTAGGAGGTGGGCGCCTTTGAGATGTGATTAGGTCATAAAGGTAGAGCCCTCATGAATGGGATTAGTGGCCTTATAAAAGAAGCCCCAGAAAGATACTTTGCCCCTTCTACCATTTGTTACCTTCTACCACTTCTCATCAGACACCAAATTTCCCAGCACCTTAATCTTGTACGTCCCATCCTCCAGAACTCTGAGAAATAAATGTTTTTTATAAGCCACCTAGTCGGATATAACAGCCCAGACAAAGACAATTGCTTTCTGATTCTATCCCATGATTTGTACTTGTCAAAAATAACAGCTACGCTAATTAGTAGATTCCATGGGTGAGCAGAGGCTGTGCTAGGTAGAACCACCACACAACAGAACTTTAGGAGGGGATATGCACAGAGACATGGCGTGAAAGCCACCCCTGGTGTTGGGCAGCACAGCAGCCCTGATACCAGGAGCTTTGCAGGTATAATTTCTTAACAACAAGGAAAGGGTTAATCACACAGCTCTGCCCTTATTTAGCCAGTCACAAGGTCAAGATTAAGCACTGGGTTTCCCACTTCTTAGATGAACATTCTGTCAAACTAGTTTAACCTGGTCATTTCTACTTTCTAAAGGCCAAAAGGCTTTTGTTTTCTGCACAGAATATTCAGTAACTGTTGAATAAAGCAACGAGTGAATCAGTTTAATCAGTCAAATGGTACCCAGCTCTAATGCCACCATTCAGCTGAGATTTTCTAGCTCTTGTGATTTTTATTCAACATGATTGTTTTACTGCTAAATCTTAGTATATGATTAGATAAAACAGAATCATATTTGCCACCCACTAAGCAATGTTTTTACAGAAGTCATTTTATCTGTTAAAAAAAAAACCAAAAACCTGTCCTCTTTCACCAATCAAAAACAAATAAACAGAAATGATCAGGAATGTAGATGTATTCATTTAGCAATCAGGTATTAGATTACATTTGCCCAATACAGTGGCTTCAGCCAAAAGTGAAATTGTTGACTTAAATGACTGAAGCAGCCCGGATTAGAAGAGCTTTCAGTCCTAACTTATTAAAACCACTGGGACCAGGTTTTTCTTCCCCTCTTGCCAACCTCTATTTCATTTGGATAGGATTAGGATGGATTGAATTAGGACCTAATTCAATGGATTAGGTCCATTCTCAGACAGCCTCTTCTCTGGCGACAGTGATGTGGCTACAGAAATTGCCTGTGATATATCCTCTCAGGTCAAAGTCTAACAGCAAGGATAGAGCCTGATTCCCTGATACGTATTTTATAGTCCTTGAATTTAGTACCTATGGATAAAGGGTTAACAAAATCATTTCCCCCTCTGGGTGAGAATCTGACTTTGGGTCAACTGTCTAGCTCTCTTCTCCTAGACATCTGATAAGAGTCAAGAGTCAACTACATTGTTAGACAACATTTCTTACAATAAAAATGATGCTTGATTAGTAATCTGAACCAGGACTTGGAGGAACTATAAGTCAACTAAACAGCTGATGAGGTTGCCATGCTTTGGGCTCCCCTGAGTTCAGTGACTGATAACTGATACTTCCCTTACAGAGAACCTGGAAGCTAGGCCTATGGATTTTTTACAGAAGATATTGGCTCTTATAGGACATGTCTTTCTCACCTGTGCAATATGGATCTTGTTTTCTTGCCCCTGAGCTATATTGCTATGCTGGACCGCTAACAGGTCTCTTGCAGAGAAAGCATGTCTAATGCCACAGGCAAGCGTTTTCTCTCCTATAACCTTCTGAGTAGACTAGTACAGGGTAACATATGGAAGTGAGTTTAAATGTCTAGTGTAGCTGTGAAGACCCCTCTGGTAGGTGTTGCAGTGCTCATCTCTGAGCCAATAACCATAATGAGGAGAACAGAAGTAACTGATTGGAATAACCTGAGGTTACATGTTCTACCCCAGGAACAGAGGAATTTGAGCTGCTTCACTGAAAGTACAGGGAACAAGAGTGCGGCAGGAGTGGCTCTGTTGAAGCTCAATCAGAGTTCCTTACCAAGAAGAATTAAATGCCCAGCAGCCAAAAGAGTAAATATTTACTATGCAATCGACTCTTTCCTACACACCACAAAGTACATAGGAT
The DNA here is from genome assembly GCF_003031525.2 of Neophocaena asiaeorientalis asiaeorientalis. Classification (NCBI taxonomy): domain Eukaryota; kingdom Metazoa; phylum Chordata; class Mammalia; order Artiodactyla; family Phocoenidae; genus Neophocaena; species Neophocaena asiaeorientalis. Next base: position 3,901,501 of record NW_020175017.1, read on the forward strand.
TCAAATTCATGCCTCAACCAAATGACTAATAATTACATATCAGAAACCTATGAGAGTATGCCTGCAAATAATCAAAAAAGCTGCAAATACTAAAACTTCAAATGCTAAAAATCAGTAAGTCATTGCTAGTAACTCTCTAGAAACGATCATCTACAACTAAATTTTGGCCTACTTATTAGGGCTCCCATCAAAGGATTCAAGAATTCGTTGTTAAAATTTTATTGCTTTCGTTCCAAACTGTTTAATGTGAAAAAAATGAAATTAATTTAAATCCCCGAGGCAATTAAACAGTTAAGAGCAGAGACTTTAAATGTAGAATATGTGGGTTTGAAGCCTACTGCCTCTAACTAGCTGTTGATTTTGTGCAAAGTTAAATTAAATCTATGATTTTCAGTTTGCTCATATGGAAAATGAGGATGATACCTACCCTCACTGGGTTATTTTGAGAAGTAAACAAGTAAAAATACATGTAAAGCAACAGTGCCTGGCACAAAGGAAGAAGCAGCAAGCATTACTAATAATAGCATTATCATCCCAAGAATTTAAAAATCTGATGTATATAATCTGCATCTCAACCTGACATTTTTTTTCATACCTGTAGTTACTCTCAAAGTAATAAAATTTTGTGACTTTGGGGATAAGAGGCATCAATTAAGAGAGAAAGCTTTATTTAATCAAATTTGAAAAGATGGTTAAGTTGTAGCACAAAATAAACAAAAATATGATTCTGAAGAAAGTCAATTATTTGTGCAGATATTCCTATGCTTTGAAATTTAGGGGTTTGATGGGGGTCTCAGGGATCTATCCCTGGTAAATATATCACAGATCTGCAAAACTAGGTCTGCAATAAAGAACCAGGGCTACACAGGGTAAGTTCCATGTCATTTCAGGAAACAACACTGCTGGGCTCATCATGTGCTAGGCAGCGTTCTTGTAAAACTCACAGCCTAGTGGGTGAGAAAGACCCATGAATAAGTAAAAGCAATGTGATGTGCTAAGTGCTGTGTGGGGACATGCACTGGGTGTTCTCTTCCCACAAAGGAGGGACTGAAAACCCAAGATGCCTTTTAGTCAGATTAAATTCATTCCATTCCACTTTGGTACCTCCTCTTTGCCTGTCTGTAAGAACACTAATGGCAACATACCAGCCATTCCCACTTCTCAGACAGGCCTGTGTGAGCCGTGAATTAATGTACATTACATCATTCAGCTTTTCTGAAATAAGTTACTGCAGGAAAACCCAAGAGACTGTCACTGAGATGATCACAGCTTCCTGCAATCTACTTTATCTTTATCAAAGGAAACTGCGTGAGCACAAACATGGTTTTGCCATTATTTCAGGAGCATAAAGAAGGTGAATACCACACAAATACATAATAGCCCACAAAATGAGAACCTAAAATCTATTCTGATAAAAGAGAGACTTTCTACTTTTTTTCCCCTAAGGCCAGCAGGAAGAAAAGAGAATTGCTTCTGAAGAATTCTGTAAGGTCTTCATGTTTCTAAAAAGGGAAGAGAATAGGAATAGGGATAGGAATACAAAAGAGTTTTAGAACTGGAAGTGAGTTTAAAGATTATCAAATCCGCCTTCTTTATTTCAAGCATACCCACAAAGCTTAAGCAGCTCACCTAAACTAATGCAGGGGCCAGGGGTAGCAGTCAGGCCTTAAAAGCTCCCCCAACTATGGAAAGCAGCACTCACAGTTATCAATATTTTAAGGTCTCTCAATGAATTGACACTATTGTATTGTTTATGGTTCAGATTCACAGCAAGTTAAATAGGCTTTCGTTTCCAAGACTAGAAATCTACTATATTTAACATTGCTTCTATAGAAAAAAAGAAGAAAAAAAGAAAAATTTCAAGAAAACTTAACAAATAAAACCTCCCTAACACAACCCATTTTTAGGTCCATTCTTATGTATTAATCACACAGGTTTTCTTATGTTCGTTCTGGCTGGGGACTTCCTTTTTTTGCCCCAGTTTGACACATTTCCTATTTTATTACCTTTCAATTTTTTGCTCAATAATTATCCTGAATGTAAATATTGGAAGCCTACTAGATAGTGTCTATTTGATTTTGAGTAAGAAATTTGATGCTGTACAGATTTGATGTTAAGAACTGCCCTCAGGAAGAGACGACATAAAGAATGTCAAAATGCTTATCCATTGTACAATTTCAGGTCTTCCTCCTAAAACCCACCATACTCTACACTTTCACGAATTGACATAAAATGTGACTCTTCTCTTTAAAACAGAAGTTTAGTTTCCTAAACTTCACCCCCACTAAAAAAATGCTGAAGGATTTCACTGTTAGAGAGGCACAGCTTGAAATGCATCATAAACTAAAACAATCATCAGGGTATTCACTGTCATATTTTCTTCACCCACCTTAATGGCAAAAGCTCTTGACACTCAGAATGTGTTTAGCTGTCTAATGGAAAATAACACAAAAAACAGTAAAATTTGCAAGTCACCTTGCAAAGTTGCTTCCCTGAACTTGGACTGAAATTGAGCAAAGATAACCAAAATATAGATCAAGTATGTTATTTGGGGCTACATTTTTTTTTTCAACATTTAGCTTTTTTTTAAGTTATTTTTAACATTCAGGATTTCTTTCTTTAAAATTTTATTTATTTATTTATTTTTGGCTGTGTTGGGTCTTCGTTTCTGTGCAAGGGCTTTCTCTAGTTGCTGCAAGTGGGGGCCACTCCTCATTGCGGTGTGCAGGTCCCTCACTGTCACGGCCTCTCTGTTGCAGAGCACAAGCTCCAGACGCGCAGGCTCAGTAGTTGTGGCCCACGGGTCTAGCTGCTCCGCAGCATGTGGGATCCTCCCAGACCAGGGCTCAAACCCAAACCCGTGTCCCCTGCATTGGCAGGCAGATTCTCAACCACTGCACCACCAGGGAAGCCCTGGGGCTACATTTTAATCTACCTTCAAGAAAGGATTGTTTTCACTTTAGTAAACTTAAAATACTTTTGGTCCATTACACAGGTAGACGTAAGACTGAAAAGTGCCGCATATTTATTGCTAGCATTATAATAAACATTTTATTGTGCCCATTATCTGAGGCCTATTCCAGGTTTCATTGCTGTGGTGTTTACCATCTCTCCAAAACATTTTACAAGTTAGAAGTCGAACTAGGAAGATGGACTGAAGCTGCTGAAATTAGAAATCATCGTTTTAGATGCTTTTGTTGACAAGGTCAATTTTCTCCACATTTGTTTGAAAGCTTGGCCTCAGAAACAGAGAAAGGAAGTGGTAGGTAATCCAGAGTTGTAAAAGTGGCAAAACGAGTATAACAGAAGGAAGAGGGGCAAAGGCACTGAGGACTCTGGTGAGAAAGAGTAATTGGGGCTTAGGCTGAGAAGGGAAAGGGGTGAAACCAGGAAGGGAAGATAGACTAGGAAAATAAGGGGTGGCTGAAGGGATGGAAAGCCTGATAAAATTTCAGAATGTTTAGTCTTGTTGAGGAAGAAAGAGGTGGGGAGATTCTGGTCAGAGATTGACATTAAAGAGTTTTAAGTTTTTACAGAAAGAGAACTTTTCTAGATGAGACCAAAGTCAAGTAGAGAGTTGTAAGGAGAGGGAGGTGAAACAAAAGGGAGGTGAAGTTCACTGATGTCAACAGGTCATGGAACTGTGAAACTCTGTATGGATGACTGTTGTTGGGAAACAATTCTCCATAGGTCTCTGACTTTTTTGCACACATTGTAAGCTATGAATTATTCTTTACTCTGGACTATCTTTGAGCATTTTTACATCATGAACAGCCTTGAAAGACAGAGACAGTGTCTTCCTCTGGAGCAGAAGGCAAGTATGTTAATTTCCCATTATAAAAGATTCAGGATTCACCTTAAGCTCAGGATTTCTTTCCTAAAATGCAACCTACTGCATGTTCAGGTATCATCTGCCTCTCTTCACTATGGGAATTAGGAGAAATGCTGATATTCTGGCTACTGCTATTACTGAGAGTAATAAAAATCCTTTATCTCTGACTCAGTAGTTTCATGTCTTCTACGAGGAGCCATGAAACTGTGCCATGTTAACTTGTTAGGTTGCAAGTAGGGTAAAATCTCAAAACTTTTATATTCTTGATAATTTTGAAAATAAGGATGGGGTGCTAACATACACGGGTTTTTAGAAGAGAAAGGATAAGGGTGTTTAACAAAATATGAGGGAAGTCTATGGGAATTGGTAGTGAACATACTAATCAAATTGCATGGGCTAGGGACAATAAATAGTCCTCCAAAGCATTGCTTACTAAGGAGGAAAACATGGGGAATGGGTTCGAATACAGCTGCATAAACAGTGCCTAGATTGTTGCTGACTCTCATTTGAGTAGGATGACTTCCTCACCAATCAGCCTGAGTTCTGCCTCATTTTAACAGCTAGTGTCAAGATCAATCCTAAAGCCTTAAGGAACCTGAATCTTATAATAGGCAGTAAGCATGCTGTGTTACATCCTTGAAAAGATGACTTGGAACAAAGAAGCTTGATGTTTCACTCTTAATACATGCTGAAATACAAGACATACATGAACAATTACAAGTCTCTACTCTCTACTCATTTCTGTTGGCTTCTGGTGAACTGCCCCATTAGTACACCACTCTGTCAGTCACTACTTAGTGGCTGGGAACAAGTCCATTCAATTTGTCTAACACAGCATTTAATTAAGGCTACTGTCAACAGAACTTCAAGCAGTACTGCTTTTGATCATGCCCCCCTTAGAGTCCCAGACCCAGTCAGACAAACGACTCTGATAAACCACCAGAGTTTACATTAGATAGCCACGTAACTTTCTGTCTCATTAAGTCTCTGTATTGCCCTTTCTGCTTTTCCTAAAGCATTAATCCATATATAGCAGGATGTACTAGTGACTGCACAGACTCTGCCTTGGCCCACAAGGAAGAAAGCAAGGCCAATTTCATCATCCAAAACAACCCAGGCCAGTGAGTTCAAGCTGGCCTGAATGCATTCCAAGGCTGAAGTGGTGTCATGGATCACTTCAGCTAATGCTGGAGCAAATTTCCTACTGGCTTTTCTAATTAGATAACTCAAGTTGCAGGGAGAATTTCCCACAGAGTGGACATAAATAATAAGTCATTCATTCCTCCACCAAAAAGCTCCCTAGAGAAACCAAGGTCTCTTAAAGAGACACCTTCACAGTTGTCTACATGATACACAGGTGTTTCCTTAAACAATTGCAGGTCTCGCATTAACACCCCTGAGAAGCAGGTCACTGTGTTTGGGGGAGGGAAGCACCAACACAGATTTATTCTGCTTGTCCTAGAACATCATATAATGTAATCAAGCAATATGTACTCTTGTGTAAAGCTTCTTTCACTCAGCATGATGTGTGAGATTTACCTGTGTTGTCACATATAACAGTAACTTTTTCCTTCTTATTGCTAAGTAGCATTCTGTTATGACTATACTTCAGTTTGTTCATCTAGTCTCTATTCATGAACACTTATGCTTTTTCCAGTTTGCGGCCATTATGGATAAAGCAGCTATGAATATTTTTATAAAGTCTTTTTCTGGACATAAGTTTCTATTTATCTCAGGTAAATACACAGGATTAGGATTGCCAGGTCAAAGGGTAGGTATATATTTAGATTTAAGAGAAACTATCAGACCTTATTCCAAAACAGTTGTACCATTTCCACTCCCACGAACGATGTGTGAGAGTTCTGGTTACTCCACATCCTTGCCAACATTTGGTATTGTCAGTCTTTCTAGTTTGTAGCTAATCTGGTAATCGTGCAGTAGCATCTCATTAGTACTTTTGCTTATTTATGTTTTATTAATGTTTATTTATTTTCTCATTAGTTATCCATTTTATACAAATCAGTGTATACATGTCAATCCCAATCTCCCCATTCATCCCACCACCACCCCCTGCCACCACCACTGTCCTCCCTTGGTGTCCATACATTTGTTATCCACTTCTGTGTCTCAATTTGTGCTCTGCAAATCAGTTCATCTGTACCATTTTCTAGGTTCCACATATGTGCATTAATATTTAATATTTGTTTTTCTCTTTCTGACTTACTTCACTCTGTATGACAGACTCTAGATGCAACCACGTCTCTACAAATGACCCACTTTAGTTCCTTTTCATGGCTCAGTAATATTCCATTGTATATATGTACCACATCTTCTTTATCCATTTATCTGTCGATGGGCATTTAGGTTGCTTCCATGACCTCGTTACTGTAAATAGTGCTGCAATAAACATTGGGGTGCATGTGTCTTTTTGAATTATGGTTTTCTCTGGGTATATGCCCAGTAGTGGGATTGCTGGGTCATATGGTAATTCTATTTTTAGTTTTTAAGGAACCTCCATACTGTTCTCCATAGTGGCTGTATCAATTTACATTCCCACCAACAGTGCAAGAGGGTTCCCTTTTCTCCACACCCTCTGAGGCATTTGATATTTGTAGATTTTCTGATGATGCCCATTCTAACTGGTGTGAGGTGATACCTCACTGTAGTTTGATTTGCATTTCTCTAATAATTAGTGATGTTGAGCAACTTTTCATGTGCTTCTTGGCCATCTGTATGGCTTCTTTGGAGAAATGTCTATTTAGGTCTTCTGCCCATTTGTGGATTGGGTTATTTTTTTAATATTGAGTTGCATGAGCTGTTTATATATTTTGGAGGTTAATCCTTTGTCCAATGATTCATTTGCAAATATTTTCTCCCATTCTGAAGGTCGTCTTTTCATCTTGTTTATGGTTTCCTTTGCTGTGCAAAAGCTTTGAAGTCCCATTAGGTCCCATTTGTTTATTTTTGTTTTTATCTCCATTACTCTGGGAGTGGATCAAAAAATATCTTGCTGTGATTTATGTCAAAGAGTGTTCTTCCTATGTTCTCCTCTATGAGTTTTATAGTCCTCGGTCTTACATTTAGGTCTCTAATGCATTTTAAGTTTATTTTTCTGTATGGTATTAGGGAATGTTCTAATTTCATTCTTTTACATGCAGCTGTCCAGTTTTTCTAGCACCACTTACTGAAGAGACTGTCTTTTCTCCATTGTATATCCTTGCCTCCTTTGTCATAGATTAGTTGACATAGGGCTGTGGGTTTATCTCTGGGCTTTCTATCCTGGTCCATTGATCCATATTGCTGTTCTTGTGCCAGTATCATATTGTCTTGATTACTGTAGCTTTGTAGTATAGTCTGAAGTCAGGGAGTCTGATTCCTCCAGCTCCATTTGTTTCCCTCAAGACTGCTTTGGCTATGGGGTCTTTTGTGTCTCCATACAAATTTTTAGATTTTTTTGTTCTAGTTGTGTAAAAAATGCCATGGTAATTTGACAAGGATTGCATTGAATCTGTAGACTGCCTTGGGTAGTATAGTCATTTTCACAATATTGATTCTTCCAATCCAAGAACATGGTATATCTCTCCATCTGTTGATATCATCTTTAATTTCTTTCATCAGTGCATTATAGTTTTCTGCACACAGGTCTTTTGTCTCCCTAGGTAGGTTTATTTCTAGGTATTTTATTCTTTTTGTTGCAATGGTAAATGGGAGTGTTTACTTAATTTCTCTTTCAGATTTTTCATCATTAATGTATAGGAATGCAAGAGATATCTGTGCATTAATTTCCTATCCTGCAACTTCACCAAATTCATTGATGAGCTCTAGTAGTTTTCTGGTGGCATCTTTAGGATTCTCTATATACAGTATCATGTCATCTGCAAACAGTGACAGTTTTACTTCTTCTTTTCCAATTTGTATACCTTTTATTTCATTTTTTTCTCTGATTGCCATGGCTAGAACTTCCAAAACTATGTTGAATAATAGTGGTGAGAGTGGACATCCTTGTCTTGTTCCTGATCTTAGAGGAAATGCTTTTCAGTTTCACCATTGAGAATGATGTTTGCTGTGGGTTTGTCATATATGACCTTTACTATGTTGAGGTAGGTTCCCTCTATGCCCACTTTCTGGAGAGTTTTTATCATAAATGGGTGTTGAATTTTGTCAAAAGCTTTTTCTGCATCTATTGAGATGATCATATGGTTTTTATTCTTCAGTTTTTTAATATGATGTATCACATTGTTTGATTTGCGTATATTGAAGAATTGTTGCATCCCTGGGATAAATCCCACAGGATCATGGTGTATGATCCTTTTAATGTGTTGTTGGATGCTGTTTGCTACTATTTTGTTGAGGATTTTTGCACCTATATTCATCAGTGATATTGGTCTGTAATTTCTTTTTTTTGTAGTATCTTTGTCCGGCTTTGGTATCAGGGTGATGGTGGCCTCATAGAATGAGGTTGGGAGTGTTCCTTTCTCTGCAGTTTTTTGGAATAGTTTGAGAAGGATGGGTGTTAGCTCTTCTCTAAATGTTTGATAGAATTCACCTGTGAAGCCATCTGGTCCTGGATATTTGTTTGTTGGAAAATTTTTAATCACAGTTTCCATTTCATTACTTGTGATTGATCTTTTCATATTTTCTATTACTTCCTGGTTCAGTCTTGGAAGGTTATACCTTTCTAAGTATTTGTCTATTTCTTCCAGTTTTTCCATGTTAATGGCATAGAGTTGATTGTAGTAGTCTCTTAGGATGCTTTGTATTTCTGCAGTGTACGTTGTAACTTCTCCTTTTTCATTTCTAATTTTATTGATTTGAGTCCTCTCCCTCTTCTTCTTGATGAGTCTGGCTAATGGTTTACCAATTTTGTTTATCTTCTCAAAGAACCAGCTTTTAGTTTTATTGATCTTTGCTATTGTTTTCTTTGTTTCTATTTCATTTATTTCTGCTCTGATCTTTATAATTTCTTTCCTTCTGCTAACTTTGGGTTTTGTTTGTTCTTCTTTCTATAGTTCCTTTAGGTGTAAGGTTAGATTGTTTATTTGAGATATTTCTTGTTTCTTGAGGTAGGCTTGTATAGGTATAAAATTCCCTCTTAGAACTGCTTTTGCTGCATCCCATAGGTGTTGGATCATTGTGTTTTCATTGTCATTTGTCTCTAGGTATTTTTGGATTTCCTCTTTGATCTCTTCAGTGATCTCTTGGTTATTTAGTAACATATTGTTTAGCCTTCATGTGTTTGTGTTTTTTACATTTTTTTCCCCTGTAATTGATTTCTAATCTCATAGCACTGTGGTCAGAAAAGATGCTTGATATGATTTCAATTTTATTAAATTTACCAAGGCTTGATTTGTGACCCAAGATGTGATCTATTCTGGAGAATGTTCCATGCGCATTTGTGAAGAAAGTGTAATCTGCTGTTTTTGGAGGGAATGTTCTATAAATATCAATTAAATCTATCTGGTCTATTTTGTCATTTAAAGCTTGTGTTTCCTTATTAATTTTCTGTTTGGATGATCTGTCCATTGGTGTAAGTGAGGTGTTAAAATTCCTCCACTATTATTGTGTTACTGTCAATTTCCTCTTTTAGAGCTGTTAGCAGTTGCCTTATGTATTGAGGTGCTCCTATGTTAGGTACATATATATTTATAATTGTTTTATCTCCTTCTTGGATTGATCCCTTGATCATTACATTGTGTCCTTCCTTGTCTCTTATAACAGTCTTTATTTTAACTTCTATTTTATCTGATATGAGTATTGCTACTCCAGCTTCCTTTTGATTTCCATTTGCATGGAATATTTTTTTCCATCCCCTCACTTTCAGTCTGTATGTGTCCCTAGGTCTGAAGTGGGTCTCTTGTAGACAGCATATATATGGGTCTTGTTTTTGTATACATTCAGCAAGCCTGTGTCTTTTGGTTGGAGCATTTAATCCATTTACTTTTAAGGTAATTATCAATATGTATGTTCCTATGACCATTTTCTTAATTGTTTTGGGATTGTTTTTGTAGGTCCTTTTCTTCTCTTGTGCTTCCCACTTAGAGAAGTGCCTTTAGCATTTGTTGTAGAGCTTGTCTGGTGGTGCTGAATTCTCTTAGCTTTTGCTTGTCTGTAAAGCTTTTGATTTCTCCATTGAATCTGAATGAGATCCTTGCCGGGTACAGTAATCTTGGTTGTAGGTTCTTCTCTTTCATCACTTTAAGTATATCAAGCCACTCTCTTCTGGCTTATAGAATTTCTGCTGAGAAATCAGCTGTTAAGTTTATGGAAGTTCCCTTGTATGTTATTTGTCATTTTTCCCTTGCTGCTTCAATATTTTTTCTTTGTCTTTAATTTTTGCCAATTTGATTACTATGTGTCTCAGCATGTTTCTCCTTGGGTTTATCCTGTATGGGACTCTCTGAGCTTCCTGGACTTGGGTGGCTATTGCCTTTTCCATGTGAGGGAAGTTTTCAACTATAATCTCTTCAAATATTTTCTCGGGTCCTTTCTCTCTCTCTTCTCCTTCTGGGACCCCTATAATGTGAATGTTGTTGCATTTAATGTTGTCCCAGAGGTCTCTTAGGCTGTCTTCATTTCTTTTCATTCTTCTTTCTTTATTCTGTTCAGCAGCAGTGAATTCCACCATTCTGTCTTCCAGGTCACTTATCCGTTCTTCTGCCTCAGTTATTCTGCTACTGATTTCTTCTAGTGTAGTTTTCATTTCAGTTACTGTATTGTTCATCTCTGTTTGTTCTTTAATTCTTCTATGTCTTTGTTAAACATTTCTTGCATCTTCTCGATCTTTGCTTCCATTCTTTTTCCGAGGTCCTGGATCATCTTCACTATCATTACTCTGAATTCTTTTTCTGGAAGATTGCCTATCTCCATTTCATTTAGTTGTTTTTCTGGGGTTTTATCTTGTTCCTTCATCTGATACATAGCCCTCTGCCTTTTCATTTTGTCTATCTTTCTGTGAATGTGGTTTTTGTTCCACAGGCTGCAGGGTTGTAGTTCTTCTTGCTTCTGTTCTCTGCCCTCTGACTATTTTTGCTTACTTATTTTTAAGTTTGTTTCTTTCAACCGTCACTTGACTGTTAAGTAAATATAGATTTTAGAAGAAGAGAGAATAGAAAACTAATGGAAAAGCATTGTTTACATACATAAACCCTTTCCTCAAACATGTAATCCCACATGATATACAGAGAAGCAAGGTGATGGACCTGTGGAGTCTGGGGAGAACAACATTAAAGTCTCAGCTTTGTGACTTAGTAACTTGAGAATCTTTAACATTTTATAAAAACCCTCTGATTCTCAATTTCCTGATAAAACTGTGGGAAAAAGTTATCTAACAACTATGTAAAGCATTAAATATAAAATTGTAGTTAAAGTATATTATTTTGATATGAGACAGACTGAGCTCATTAGCTGTGACCTTGTAAATTTCACTTAACTTTTCAAAGTATCTGTTTCTTCATACAAAATGGGAAATGAGTTCCTTCATACAGTGTGCTTGATATGTTCTCAAGAACATATAATAGTAGACCAAATTTCTAGAAAATTTACTCTGCACTACACTTAGCAAGTTACATGGATGATTTCATTCAAACCTCACCACAAGTTCCATAAGCTTTTGAGGTAGGTACATGATTATTTTCATTTTACAAGGGCTTTGAAGGATCTTGTTAATTGCCTCAGCTTTCACAGCAAGTAGCAGGACTCTGGATCCTGTGAATACACTGCTTTCACCAAAAAAAAGAAAGAAAGAAAGCCAAACTTTGTTCATTATTTGTTATATTGCTAATCTCTGTCTCCCTTCATTACCCAATTTTTTCCTTCCTTATACATTTTAGGAAGCTGTAAGAGTGTTAAATTTTGAATTCAAAGACTGGCTCCATAGAAGAAAATCAGATCAAATCAAATATTTTATATATTTACTATATATATATATATATACATATATATATATATATATGAAATTTTATTTTTTATGGCAACAAGATAAAAGGTTGTAAGTTGTTTTCTGCACATAGTTTTAAGATATTGGACTCAGATTATCATCAATCCTGTGTTAGACAAACTTCTAACAGTAGCTTTGCCCTAATAGACTGGCCAAAAAACATAAAGCAAAAAACTGTCAATAAGATGAGTTGGTGAAACAAAAAGGTGCAGAGCTTGCCCTAGCTTGGCTGGTAGACATCAATACAGCCTGAGAGGGTCTCTACATAATTCCATGGACCTGCAAACAGGACAATTAAAGGACGAAAGGGCCTGGAGTTACTTCTTAACTGAGTTCTTCAGCCTTCCTTTTAGAAATACATACATTACTACCAGACCATCAGCTCCTATCCCATGTCCATCATTACTGGAAAAGAATATCATTTTTACCAGAAGGTACCAGCCACCATATGCAGCTCATCTAGGGGATTTCCAATTACATCCCATAAAATTAATCACCAAACAGCACCTAAGGAAGAGTGAAACAAGGGGCAAAATGCATAATTTGCCACAGTGGAAAGTCATCTAATCCCTCCAGAAAATAATTGTCAGGTCATTGCTTGTTCTGTAATCCATCAGCAAGGTCTGCAAACCATTTAAGCTCAGTCATGCACAGGTGATTACAGCAATAGCTATATACAAAATAGGCTTTCATATTAAAAGGCTACCGAGAAGTTATGTCCCAGCTATCTTCCTGCTTTTTAAAAAGGAAAAACGGTCACATGAAACATCAATCAACAGCTTGAGCCAAATAAAAGAATTTGAAATAAACCATTTATAAATAAATGAATTGAACTAGCTGAAGATGAAGTAACTTATTTAAAGTTTCAAGGTCTTTACATATGAGAGCCTGATCATGCTGTGGCCAATGATATGAAAGGATTCGCAGACTGTATATTATCATAGAAATGAAGATGTCACTCCAAGGTTAACCCCATTTGATTTTATTGATGATAGTCTTTAATGTCCAAGGCTAAAGTGCTTGAATACTTTTGAGTTAGGAACTTACTAGTAAAACACACATGATGAAACACTGAATAGGGAAAACTGTAACAAGAAAAGGAGAGCAGCTGCTAACTTGCCTTGTCTTTTGTAAAAAAAAAATTCCACTGTTCAAAGAGCCTTAGAAACATCTTTCACTGAACTTTAGTAACTTGGAGAACACTCCCTCCTCCATGATTAAAGCTTCAGATCAAAGCACATACGGAAAGTCATTCGGGAAATATTTTCCATTTTAGCTTCCTTGGGAAGAATCACAGGTGGCATGCCCTAGTATGCCTTGCCTTCAAAGGTTCAACAGACTCACGCTCTCAGGTTAACAGGTAAGAACTGCTATGTTTCATTCAAAATGACTCTTCTGTTTCCCATCAAGCTCTTTTTCTTTTTTTATAAATTTATTTATTTTATTTTTGGCTGTGTTGGGTTTTCATTGCTGCCTGCAGCTTTCTCTAGTTGTGGCGAGCGGGAGCTACACTTTGTTGTGGCACACAGACTTCTCATTGCAGTGGCTTCTCTTGTTGTGGAGCACAGGCTCTAGGCGCGTGGGCTTCAGTAGCTGTAGCATGAGGGCTCAGTATTTGTGGCTTGTGGGCTGTAAAGCACAGGCTCAGTAGTTGTGGCGCAGGGGGCTTAGTGGCTCTGCGGCATGTGGGATCTTCCTAGACCAGCGCTCGAACCTGTGTCCCCTGCATTGACAGGCGGATTCTTAACCACTGCGCCACCAGAGAAGCCCTCCCATCAAGCTCTTAACACACTTCACCCAGGAGCCTCCATCAGCATTCCAGGACAGTGCTTCCATAGTTCAGATGGTCCAAATTATATCAAAGAAATGTTTAAAGTAATACCTTCTAATGCCAAAACAAAGTGTCAATGTCTGGGGTTAGGTGTAAAAGTCTTTTTTTTTCCTTTTTGGAAGCGTGTTCTACAATACAGATGTGTGTCTGTATCTCTGCTGAGAAAATATGTTAGTTATTTATCAATGAGACATTTTCTTTAAAGTTTGGCTGTAAGCAATCTTATATTGCTCAGAAACATCTCTAAAGGCTGCCCCGTTTATATCAGGGATGGATGTCATACAGGATCTCCCTACATTTTCCTCTATAATGTGAGGATGTGATAAGAAATTAAGTTATTGCAGGAAATGTGAAGTATTTCTCATTAGCTTAGGCTGAGAAAGATGCCACTTGGCTCTCGACTCAGATTTGGGTTTGGAGTCTGCTAGCTGTGTGACTGTGAGCAAGTTACCTATTTTATGCCTCAATTTCCTCATCTATAAAATGAAGATAAGTAAAAAATACCAACTTCTTTGGTAAACTGTGAAGATTAAATGATTAAAAGCAGTTAGGACAGTGGCTGGCACATAGAATGCACTCAATAAATCTTAACTACTATTATCATCATGATCATCGTTTAGTATTGTTATTATTAATTGGGAAAGGAAAAGAGAACTTTTTCATAAAAATGAAATCTGCCAGCTAGACAGAAGGTTCTTAAAGAGACATGAGATTTCTTGAAATGAAAGTCATTTCTTGTCTTTCACGACAGACCAAAATCCTGAAAATTGTATCTTTTTTATTACAATAGTTATCAAATTTTAATGTTTAATAGAATCACCCTGGGATTCTGTTAAAATGCAGGTCCTGATTCAGTAGATCTAGGTGAGGCCTGAGATTCTATATTTCTAATGAACTCCCTGGTAACACCAACACTGCTGGGCCACACTTGGAGTAGCAGGGTTCTATAAGGCAAGGTCTCTCCTCTCTCCTTTACATATCATTACATGTCTAATAAGGGCTAGACATGTAGACCAGAATCCAGGTCTTCTATCTCTAGGCTGGCAGCTCTTCAATGTATAGCTGAGTAGACCAAGATTTCTGCTGTTTTCTTGTAGATCCTTTCTAAATGCCATGTTTTGATGGAGAACTACTCAAAATTTCTTCTCCCTTGCCCTGTTAAAAATGTGCCCTTACGTTTACAAGTTTAACCACTAGACTATACTGCCTCCTAAAGGAACTGTTTTCCAAAATAATTGATGGCACAGAAAGTAGCCAACTCTCAGAACAACGAAACTGGGTTTTTGGTTTCCAGTTAAATGGCACAGCTATTAACCAATCTCCTTACCTACTGCTCTAAACCTAAATACGGATAATTAACCTGCCAGCTTCTTCTTGAATCATTTTATGAAAGAAAACAGCTCTTTTCAAAGTAACAATACAGTATGCATAACCATATAGATAGTGATGTAAGCTATTACTGACCAGTCTAACATACAAACAGAAGTAGGTAACTTACTGAGAGACAGTATAGCTTAGAGATTAAGAGTATGAACTCTTGGGGCTTCCCTGGTGGCGCAGTGGTTGAGAGTCCACCTGCCGATGCAGGGGACACGGGTTCGTGCCCCGGTCCGGGAAGATCCCACATGCTGCGGAGCGGCTGGGCCCATGAGCCATGGCCGCTGAGCCTGCACGTGTGGAGCCTGTGCTCCGCAACGTGAGAGGCCACAACAGTGAGAGGCTCGCGTACCGCAAAAAAAAAAAAGAGTATGAACTCTAGGGCAAGGCCACCTGGATTCAAATTTTTAGTTATACTACTGGCTTAGTCCATTCAGGCTGCTATCACAAAAATACCACAGGCTGTGTAGCTTATAAACAACAGAAATTTCTCACAGCTCTAGAGGCTGGTAGTCAAAGATCAGGGTGCCAGAATGGTCTGTTGAGGGCCCTCTTCTTGATTGCAAACTCCTTCTCGTATCCACACACGGTGGAAGGGGCTAGGGAGATCGATGGCATCTCTTTTATAAAAGCACTAATACCACTCATGACAGCTCCACCCTTATTACCTAATCACCTCCCAAAGTCCCCACCTAATAATATCACCTTTGGGGGTTAGGATTTCGACATATGAATTTTGGGGAACACAAACATTCAGATCATAAATAGTAACTACCCATCATAAATATGACACTGACCAAGCTACCTCACCTCTCTGTGCCTCGGTTTCCCCAACTGTAAACAAGGGATAGTAATAATACAGGTTAGAGTTGTTATAAGGATTAAATCAGTTTATATACACATATATTCACACACACGAAGTGCACAGTACACTACTTGATTAATAGTAAGTGCTTAATGTGTTAAGTAACTATTTTAATTGTGACAGTGTTTTAGAAAATAGCATATACTTAGTAAAGTTTTCAATAGAACATAAACCTACACCAGTTAATGATCTTACTCACTGCAAACTCTATAGTTTCCAACCTTAAGACTTTTCTTTTGGCTTTTACCAGTATCTCAGGAGCTTACTTTCCTGTATTTTCCCTTAGCTTTCAGATTTCCAAGTTAAAATGCTTTTAAATTTAAAATTCCAGCTCATACAGTCTCAACAGGATAAAGATTTTGTTAAACAGAAGGCAGAGAAGTTACTTACTGTTTCAGGTCCCTAATAATACTGAATGCAGTCATGGGCTTTAACCATGCTTTGTGAACAAGCATTTAAGAGCTCAACAAAGTAGAATGAATCACCTTTTAAGTGTACAGTAAGTTCTTCAAAAGTTCAAGTGTATCATCAGAAAATTCCCACCAAATTGGAGCTCCACAGAAAGAAATAAAGTTATTTAAATGAGGTTATTTTTCTCTTCCCAATGCGCATGAAGATTATCGTCCTTCAATATGTTATTGTGAGTGAGTAAGACCTCCGTTTTCAGGTAGAAACTTTTGGAAGTTCTAGAGAATACAGGAAAGACAGGACCATTTTGACTGACCTACATTTAGAAGATTGTACTAATATGCATTCTGTACATTCCTATGCAAAGTTATGGAGGACTCCAAACATCTATAAAAGGTGTACATCTAGGCTACATTATATTGGAGGAAGAAGTTCTCCCATTAAGAAGTTTCAAAATCCTCTTCATGTTTTAGTCCTCCAATCCCTTCACCCTAAAATTCATACTATGACAACTATCCAGGACATTATCAAGAGTATTGCAAGAAAATATCTTCCCTTTTCCCAGGCCACTCTAGCTTGGAAGACTCCCAGTTTGCCTTCTAATGAGTTTTCAATATCGTGTAGCATCTAGCACTTATTTGTGAACAAAGAGCAGAGTCCAGATAGACAAAAGCTTTACTTGACATCTTGGAACCAACAATATTATTTATCTTTCCCATTTCTGCTACCGAAAGACAACATGTCGGAATTTGGAAAAGATAAAGACTCCAAGATTCCAAGACAGAGGAAGCACAATTTCTCTCTCAGTAGCCCTATTTAATAGTTAGGGAAATGAAGGCTGAGAAAGAATGATAATAGTCTTATCTGTGAAAATAAAAAGGAAGAAATTCTAATCCAGGCATATTTGACTTCAGAGACCCTGATATTTAAGAAATGAGCTCTGATTTAAGCCCTACTAAACAATTACCCCATTTTTGTTCAGTTGTTGTAAGTTCACACTTTTTTACATGCTGTCAATTTCCTTTACATTGAAACCCACCAGATTACTGCAAGAAATTAGAGTTTCTTTCTTTGTTTTGTGTGTTTTGCTCAGGGATGAATGAATCCCAAGTGCCTAGAGCATTGTCTGGCTCTAAAAGATATTTAACAAAGGTGAAAAATGAGTGAATCTTACTTCTTCTGTGTTTAGGGGGAAAATCGATGTGGCTTACAAATATTCAAGAGTTCGGAGATAAAGCACATGGCGTAGTATGAACATAGGGATCAAACAGTATTCTCCCTGACTTCTGACAAAATCATCTTGAAGTGGCTTCAGGGAACACAGGTACAGCTGATTTTTTTTTTTTTTTTTTTTTTTTTTTACTGATAACAAATTCTATATCTAGTGGGTCACCTCACCTTCCCTTATGAGAGTCCGGTTAATATCATGTTACTGCATATTGGTTCTGGAATCACACAAGAGGTTGAATTCTGGCCTTACTACTCATGAACTATGTGACCTTAAGCAAAATAACTACCCTCTATAAAACCTAATTTCTGCATCTGTGGTATAGAGATAATGTTAATTCCTATCTTACAGGACTATGATGGGGATTAGACAAGCTAACATAAACCAAACTCTTGGTGCCTACATATAGAAAGCCCTAAATAAACATTAGCTCTAATTAATATTAGCTCCCCAGGAGCTAGATTAAGTGGACCCAAAATATGCAATAAGGGTCTCTCTACACTTAGACTTAGAAATGGGGAAAAGAAGAGTAAGGAAAAGACTATACTTTGAGGTATTACGAAATTATAATTACATTTAAAATAAGGCCACTTTTTCAACATGTACAACCAAACAAAAATAAAGTAAATATAACTACCCCCTGGTGTACATGTATAGAGATTTTACAGGGGAAATTTTCTCACATATATAAAATAGTACAGAGAGTCACTTTAGACATAATACAATCAATGACAGTAGTTACACAACATTGACAACTTTGAATTGTCTCACTAAATTTGTGCCTACGTGGATCATCAATTACATTATCCTCAGTTTTGTACATTATCTTGTATCACAGTCTAATGTGATATTTTCTATCTTATTCATTGGGTCTATGCCATACCTGGGATCTCTTTATGGCTGTTCACTAATGATCTATCTTTAACTTAAATTCATGTATCAACTATCACCATTTCTGTTATCTCAGTATTTCATCATCCTATGTTCTTTATTCAGGCCTATAAAGATATATCAAAATGTTGGCATATTTGATAACTATCTCTAACCAGGAGTGATTCTTTGGGCAGTATCTGCTAATTTGATAAATTAAAACCCTATCTGCATTCCTAGGTGGCTCACTCTCCCCAGCACTCCTTTCTAACCTCCCTCACTAATCTCTTACTGTATACATTGTCTCTTTGTGTTTCCCCCATGAAGGGATACCACTACTACTGCTATTACTTTACTACTTATGAAGCATTTCCATTTATCAGGCACTGAACAAAGGCTTTGTGTTCTTTGCTTTACTTATTGGAATGATAATTTACACTATTTGCCTAAGGGTTACATTGTCAATAAGGACAAAAGCTGAAATTAAATGATTCCAAATATCATACTTTTATCCATAATGTATAGTAAGACAATATTTCCAAAACTTCTATCAAAAAAAAATTCAATCTAGTTTTGTCTGTTTAAAACTAAGTCAATATTTTATTCACTTATAGAATTTTAGAGTTTAGGATCAGTCTAATGAAACAATTTATGTTCCTTACTTGTAGGAAGAAGGCGATATTCAATTCAATGATTATGTTGATTTTCCCCCCAGAAATTTCAATAAAATAATGCTGTCCATTCAACTTGAATGTATAAAATTGATATCCTTTACACAGTAACCTTGAATATCATTATTTGTTTTGAAATTTTATGTAATGAAATTATTTCATGCCATTAAGTGTTACACATATGCACAGAAACAGAAATTTAGAGTAAAATAAAATTTGGATTAAACATTGGAATTTATGATTTATAATACTACTGATTAAATAAACAACCAAATTTCACTATGCTTTATCTCTGTTTTCTTTCTTGCTCTTAATATTTCTTGTATTCTACAGCACTAATTCTAAATATCTGGGATCACCACAAACCTCATTTAAATATGAGGAAAGCTATGAACCCTCTCTTTAAAATATACAGAAACAAATACATTACCTATAAACATTTATCACAATGTTTCACACAATTCTAGGGAGAGTTGATAAGAATCCCTTTTCTAGATCATTTTCAATGAGTTTGTAGTGATAGAAATTTGTAGCATCTATATTTCATGGATATTCTAGTTATCCATGCAGAAGACAAATGACACCTGGCTCTAGAGCTTAAGATATGATGTTTAGTATGTAAAAAATATCTAACTTGCAGGCACAAAGTACAAGATTAAAGCCTTATCAACAAGATTACTTCAGCAAAGCAAGTGTCAAGTAAGCTAAACCATCATGTTATCTCTCAGAAAGAAAAGCTTCATTATCTATATCCTTAGGACATGTCCTCAATCTATGACTCCAGAATTGGGCATATAAAAGAGGTAATTTCAAACAAAAATGCTCTTATTTTCCCATGGGAAAGAGATAAGGATGAAGTAGGAAAGGTTCTCCTGTACACATTTTTTAAACTATTAAATCTGCATATCTGCAAAAGATCCTCCATCCCTAACGCCAGCAATTCTCGGGACTGCAAGAAGATACCTACATAACCCTAGTTAATATTCATTGTGTTTATGTGGAAACAAATATTCAAAGGTTTAAACCCAAGATCACAACTAAATTTCATAGAACTCAAATGTTGTCCTACTATCCATTTTCTCTGTGGTTTCAAACAGCTTCAATAGTTGCTTATGCCAAAGCTACCGTTACAATTACAGAAAATATTTAAAAGGACCCCTAGAACAGATGTGTTTAATCCTTTTACCTCTCATGCCTAAATTCACATTCCAAATTCTCTGTTATTTTCCATTAGTTTAATTTACCGAAAGGTGATTTGGGACAAAGAGACGATTAAACTAATCCAGGTTAAAAGGTGATTTAATTATGAGTCATAGAGTCTCATTCTCACAGAGAAAATTTGAAAGTGGGTGAACAGTTAGATAATTTTATAATAATTATATACTTAGAGCATATAATGTAAAGCTGATTATCTGACCATCAATAGTGAGCAAATTATTAAATTATATATATGCTAACATTTTTTTTGAATGCTAACATTTCTTTTTCTAACCTGAAGTTCTGTTTAACTATTTCCACTGATTGATACTATTCCATCAGTGGGGTATTTAAAAACCTAGCGATTATCTTCAGAGGAAGCAGGAAAGGAGAGGGAAGCAGTCAAATGGAAAGTAAATACTAGATCAATTTTTCATGTTGAGAGAGTATTCTAATGTACTAACAGAGACCTAGGAGCAGTAACCATCAGTTAATAAACAGTTAAGCTTAAAACAAACCATCAGCACAGGTTAAAATATACCCAAATTTTGATAACAGATTTTAGCATAGAGAGGTTTATAATTATTAATCAACCCCAGAAAAAAACACACTATGACCATCACTTATGTACACAGATGCATTAAAAATCTATGGCCCTATACTTTCACCAGTATTGGCAGAATATGTTATTGTTTGTGAAACTGCGTTGTATCTGAGACTGCCAAAGTCACATCATTTCTGATTGCCGAATGTCAGTTATTTGCCTGAAACTTGTTTTCAAATTGCTTTTATATCACATCACCTAAAGCTTCAGTCTCTTCACACTACCTCAGATCATCCTCACTCATCAAAATTCCATGACTTTTACTTCCTCAAATTCATCCTACTCTCCCTAATCTGCTCACCTTTTCTCAAATCTTTCCTTGGCTTCCTATTACCCAGTTAATACTTGACATTGATATGGTATAGTTTTCTCTATTAGTCTTCTCGATATGACATTGTGGTATGAGTGCTCACCTTGTGTTTTAAATATTGTCAGAAGAGCATGTAATGAGAAATTAAGGGCCCACTAATGTTCCATGAAACTGATTATACTGATATGAGGAAGTTCATAAAATTTTGCAAGTTTGGGGACACTGCATTTGGGGGCAATTGCATAGGGTGACTTTGACATAAGACTTGTGTAGAACACATTCTACTGGCCTATAAGGAAAACAGATATATGAACAAAATTGAGATTGGTGCCAGATGTGTACAACTGAATGTATTACCAACTAAATCAGTTCACCTGGAGAAAGTGGCAAGACACATCTGGAATCGGTATACATGTACCTCCTGTCCCTGGGCATCAAAAATACATGTGTAGTATCTTATTAGGGACTAAATAATCCTTCTGAAATACCCAAGCCTCACCCACTTAAAAGGCAGTCACCACATCAAGTGTATTGTGGGAATGTTATCTTTATTTATTCTCTTCCAGAATCTACTTTGTTCACAAGGTAAAATTTCAAAAGCCGGTTGCACAAGGTCATATAGAATGACACTGCATGTTTCTACCCCACCCCACCTCTAGGGCATCCTTATCCATGTTTTCGTTATGTGGTAAGATATGCCAAGAACATGAGGCCAGGGCAAAAGACAAGTGGATCCAGACATGTGTAGGGAATGCCTTCACAATAAGACTACAGGATTCACTTTCACATTTAGAGCCACTTGGACAAGACAAGACTCCTTGGAATGCCAGAGCCTTCTGAAAGCATGAAGAGCCACAAAGCAGTGTCGCCTGGCTAAAAGAAGAACTGTAAGAGGCTCCCCATTTATAAGATTACAGAGAAACTGGAACTTCAGACTAGAGGTAGAGCTCTGGAGATAGAGGGAATTGCCCTGCCAGAAATGACTAATTACAAAACTAGAGTAATCACCAGAAGTGAACAGATGGAAATCTTTACCATATCAGGTGAAAACAAAGCTAGAAATTCTGAAAATCTACAGAGTAAAACCAAGAAGTGGGGACTAAAATCAGAGAATTCACAGTAGAAACCTGCTGCCCTACGGCAGTGTCTTGGGCCTTCAACTGTCTTCAAGGGTAAGAGCATCAGACCCCAGATGGTCTGGAACTTGAGCCTGATGGCAGTGACCTTAAGAGAAGAGCTAAGAATTACCCCTTTTCTGGAAAAGATGGAGATATAAGGCACAACTAATACAAGAGTGAGTGCTAATCCTGGCCGTGAAGAGCCTTAGATGTGCTAAGTGCTCAGAGGAGATGCTTGACACAGGCAATATGTCCAGCAGCAAAGAGGAAAAGCACAGACAGGATGAAAGGAATGGAGAACGGGAAGTGAATGCCACTGGGTTGATCTGTGTGTGCTCTAATGCACTTTAATTTGCCTGAATATAAAAATACCCGCTTTCACATTATTCCTATTGCCCAAATGATTCCATCCACTCTCATAGTTTTGATTACACACTACAGTGTGCTGAATAGTCCTAATTCTACACGTTCTATGTCTGATTTTCTAACTTGCTTATCCAACTGTCTAAGATTTCCAGTCAGATTTCTCTGTCATATCAGACTTAGTATGTCTGTAATTGATCTCGTTTCATCCCTTTCACCCCACCTATGTCTACACGGATCCTCCAAATTGTCACATTGGGATTAGAGATGAAAGAGCTTTATTAGGAGACACACCTGTGATGAGTAGAGAGCACTGGAATAGGCAGAGAGACCCTTCAGACCACAGTGCAGGTCTGATACCGTGAAAGAGATTGGAGGCAGAATTGGGTAGGAAGAGCCTCAGACTGCAGAGCAGTTCTGAGAGTATTGGCCAGAGCAGTGGAAATGTCTTATACCAGACGGGAATGGCCCAGCTCTGGAATTACCACAGTGATCAGGCATTGGCTAATAGCTCAGCAGTCCTTTGTCACGGCAGATCCAAAGGTGCTACAGTTAGAGTTACCTGTCACTACATTTCCTGTAACAGGTACTCTTGAAAGGACATCTGTGTGATGCATCTCCACTGCACTCACACTGCTCCTTATTTTCTCTCAGTTTATTGTCCTACCATCCTTCCAATTTACCTAAATTAGGAACCAATCATTCTAAACTCCTTTCTCTCCTTCTATCTTCTAAATCCATTAAATTTACTTTCTAAGCATTTCTCAAATCCATCCTCTCCCCTCTGTCCCCTACTCCAGTTGGCCCTGGTCATGCTCCCATCCCCTCCTGCCTACACAACTGCAATAGATTCTAACTCCCTTACTCATTTTATTCCCCTAAAATCCACCCTACACATTGGTCTGCCAGAGATACCTATAAACTTAAAACACTTCTATTCCTCCCCATTTCCAACAAAAATATTCATGCACACTCTTACCAGGATGTATGAGATCCCCAGAGAATATGACTCCCGCCTTTCTCTCCAATATTACCTCCATCTCTTCCTCTATGATTCAGAAACATTAAATGCTGTTTTGCACCCCCATGCCTTAGCTCTCACATTCCTTTCTGCCTAGTATTCCTTTTCTCATCTCTCCATGCCTGACTCACTCCCAGGAATGTTCATTCTTTAAGGGTACTTTCCTGGCAGTCCAGTGGTTAAGACTTCACCTTCCAATGCAGGGGGTGCAGGTTCAATCCCTGGTCAGGGAGCTAAGATCCCACATGCCTTGCGGTCAAAAACCCAAAACAGAAAACAGAAATAATGTTGTAACAAATTCAATAAAGACTTTAAAACTGGTCCACATCAAAAAAAAATTTTTTTTAAAAACCCATGTGCTTTCTAGATTACATTATAAATATTTGTATCTCAATCCTCCAAAACACTGAGTTTCTCCCATTTTGGAGCAAAAATTTCAAGGCTTTTTTTTTCATCCGTATCCTCCCCACACTTAGAAAAGTACCTGGTGCTCAATAAATATGGTTAAACAACTTATGGGAAGGACAGAAACTCCCCCCAAAATTATTGAACAACAAATCTGTGTTGAGTGCTATAAATTTTTACCTCCTTTAATTATTGGAACAACCCCATAAAGTTAGGTATTTTATCCCCACTAGGAAACTGAGTCTCTGTGATGTCAGATAAAGTTCTGAGATTTAAAACCAGTCATTTGATTCCAAAGGCTTTGCCATGCTTCCCCAATTCATATTCCAATTTAATTCCAATAAGTAAATTCCATGGTACAGTCAACTCTAATTACACTCAAAGACACAATGTGCCAGGTTGGGGAAAATGAGGGCTTTAGAATTAGTCAGACGTGGATTTGCCACTTGTTAGCAGGGGGCATTGGGAAAATTACATGAACTTCATAATGTTCAGTTGTTTTCTGTTAAAAAAGAAATTGGTATAGCAGTACCTAGTTTGTGGGGATTTTGGTAAGGACTAAAGAGAACAGATATGTACTACTCGCATGATGCCTGGAGAAGATTAAGCATTTAACAGTTGGCAGTGGTGGAATGGATTATTTCATCCAGACACAGCAGAGCTACTAACCATCAGAGAAATGGCCCCCGCATTAATATTCCTCCACTGTCCGACCTCAGAGGTGGTAACAAAGCACTATGAACAGTGAGTCAACAGAAAGGAGGAAATTTGAAAAGAAGGACTTTTATAACTGGCAATAGGGTAATTAAATATTTGAAAATAAATACATAGTTAAAAACAATTGTCTGAAGATACCAGACAACTATATAATTTATAAACCACTTAATTTCTCTTCTGTGACCCTCTCCCAAGGGAAGAATATCTTTTGATAAAGAAAGGGATCTACCTAGAAGAAATTATTTGATATTTGGAAGTATTAAATATGCTGCAATATGGAAGAATCCTATAGAGTGCTTTTGATTTGCATCATAAACTAGTAATCATTTCAACTGGGTTATCTGCATATTTCCTGAAAGTATAAAGCTTAGAAAATATCTTGTTTCTTGGTGATTTCTTATTTCTTGCAGCAGCCAGTTGCACTGTGAAAACATGCAGTCTTTTAGCAATTCACTGGGGTGGCTGATGAACTCAGAATTCTTGCTGTACCCCATTTGTTCTTTCATTACCCTATTCATTGGTTCTGTTGGACAAGGAATTGGAAGCCAACTTATACTTCATTTTAATCCAAATCTTGTCACCTTCAAAATTTTACCAGATTTTTCAAAGTAATTTAAAATCAATTTGAGGGCAAGTCTACACAAAAAGAGCAAGTCTGGACCTGCCCAATAATTCAGTGATAGTTCAACAATGGCAAGGCAGGCTGAGGATGTAGACAATTTGTGCAGGTGCAGGAGTATTTGTAATGCTCTGTTTTGTGGCAGAAATAAAGTAGGAATCTGGATCTTTCTGTGAACATTTTAACTGTCCTTTTGTTAATAAAATTGAAGTAAGTTACTTTATCTTTTCTCCTGAAGTATAGTTGGATTTACAATATTATGTTAGTTTCAGGTGTACAGCATAGTGATTCAGTCTTTTGGCAGATATTCCATTATAGATTATTAGAAGATAATGGGTATAATTTCTTGTGCTATACAGTACATCCTTGTTGCTTATCTGTTTTATATATAGTAATTTGTATCTGTTAATCCCATACCCCTAATTTGTTCCACCCCCTTTTCCTTTCCCCTTTGGTAACCACAAGTTTGTTTTCTATACCTGTAAGTCTGTTTCTGTTTTGTATACACATTCCTTTGTATTACTTTTCAGACTCCATATATAAGTGATATATAGTATTTGTCTTTGTCTGACTTATTTCACTAAGTGTAATATTCTCTAGGGCTGTCCATGATGCTGCGAATGGCAATGTTTCATTCTTTTCTATGGCTGAGTTATAGTCCGTTGCATATGCTTGTACACTGTTGGTGGGGATGTAAATTAGTGCAGCCACTATGGAAAACAGTAAGGAAGTTCCTTAAAAAACTAAAAATAGAACTACCATGTGATCCAGCAGTCCTATTCCTGGGTATATATCCAGGAAAAACTAAACCCCTAATTAGAAAAGATACATGCACCCAGTGCTCATAGCAACACTATTTACAATAGCCAAGACATGGAAGCAACCCAAGTTACCTTAACTTAGTTAAAGGTTAAGAAGAAACTTGAGGATGGTTCATCTACTGTGCTTTTCCTGTTTATAAGATCATAAAATTATCTATCCTGAAGTCTTACTGGAAGCATTAAGAAACAAATTGTTCTAAAAAGTTTCTGTGTATAGAAAATAATAATGAGTGTCCATTTAAATAATTCATGCCATATAAAAAAATTTTAATTATTTGCTAATGTTCTTGGGTGGTAGTGATGGCATGTTCTCTAGGGATCACTGTGGGCCAATTTGTGCTATAAAGACAGAGGCTGTCATTGGTAAAAGAGGGTCAAAACGACATGAATAAAGTGTTGTTGACCATCTAAGAGTTGGACAGTTCTTCCTATTTAGATATTTCAGCATATATCAATTCTCTCAGAGCTTTACTTGCCACTTTGCCATTAAACAAACATATACCACTTCTAAGGTAGGAAAACAGTTTGTTCCATTATAAGACAGGCTTTTCTTTTGAAGTTGATAGAGATTTCTAGCTGGGTGCTAAAAGGATTCCAAAAGTGACTGCTCAGTGGGCATCAAAAGCTTGAGAACTAGTCATCTGTCCATTGATTAAGTCACCTTTCTGTCATAGGTTGATTTATGGACACCAAACAATTTCTAATCATTCTCCAGAGCTATGTCTGATTCAGGTGATTTTATGTACTCTTATTGTCCCATGAGCAAATAACGCTACATTTCCGATCATCTCATTCATCTCTTTATTCGCTTCAGATTAAAAGTGGTCTTCATCAGTTGAGGAACCACACTGCCTATAAATGTCACACTAATGTGTTAATAAGAGCTGATTTGCTGGATTGTATATGTCCATTTATTAATATAAAAGAGGGGTTCTACTTCCAAGGTAACTTATTTTCATATAATAGATTTCAATGAAAATTGGGAACATAGAGTAGTACATTTCCCAACAAAACAAGCATAAGCAATAGATTTATCAAACATAAGCAAGGAAATTAGGGAGTTCCCACTGAATGAAATCTGCATTTATATGCCCTGATTATGGCATAGTCATGTATAGCAATAAAAGAAGGCTCACTCATGACGGTCATCACTAGCTAACAGAATACTATGATTGTATGTAGATTTTTCTGCTGAAAATAAATTTTTAAATTTACAGCTAGGGTTTAAAATATGGTCCTCTTTTCATTGAGTTATGTGAAGTCAAAAACACAATTTATCAAGGCACAAAAGTCCAAGGTGACTTAACATAAATAAGACAGAATGTCATGGCATGTCAAACCCTTCAGTTTGAGACACAGTGACCAATTTTTAAAACCAGCTTTATTATATCTAGGCAGTAGCATAATATTTTACTATTTTTAAGATGAAGTTTTATCCAATAAAAAGTCAAGATTTTTAACTAAATCAAACCTAAAGTAGTATTTGAAACTAAATAATAATAAGCATATTTTGGTGGGTTTTTTAATCTGTTGCCTTTATAGTAATGTTATGGTCAATATTTACAACTTTACTGCTTTCTTTGTACTCAGAAAAGACTGATTTCAATTTATGTTCCTTTTTAAGAGTGATAGTCATTGAGTCATTGTAATAAAATCAGATGATCATAAATTCCTTCCAGGAATTGCACTCCTTATATACTGTGGTTTACTTGGAAGGTAATATGGTACTAATCAATATTCCACTGTATAAAAGAATTAACTAAAGAACCCAAATTCCCAGGATATAATTATTTAGTTCATAACACAACAAACTTAATAAGCACACTTGGAAAGCTGCTTGAAAATAAAACTTTTGTAAAATTAAAAGGACTTAAATTATACCAGGACATAGAGAAGTATAATATGTCTGTGTACAGACTTCTATGTCTGAGTCTATTTGAGATGCAGAAAGTTTTTACAATTGCCTTCAAAGTATCACCTGTAACATAGATCCCTTTCAATTCAAGAGAAACATTTGAAATGCTGAGCAATGTAAAAGCAAGCAACAGCAATATTCTTAAACCATGTACCATGCAAACAGCACGTGGGGGTCAGAGGTGCTGTGCACAGCACACTCTATTAATTTGGTGAATATAAACTCAGAAATTTGGGTAATCACTCTTAGCCAAACAATTGCCAAGGACAAAAATGCCCTCAGACATGCTTGCTATGCCCCTTCCCTTGGCTTTGGGGATGGCTAACTTTTATCTAATTCAACCTCATCTGAAAGATAAAAAAAAAAAAAAATTCCATCTATATGAATCAGTATGTTAGCTTCTTAGGAAAATTCAAAGAAACATCAAATATAGTTCCTGACTTCAAATAGGTAAATGGGCAAGAGATTTCAATTCTGGCTGCAACTCTAAGGGAAGTCTTCACAGGTAAGACAGCAATTCTTCAAAGAGTTTAAGCCTCTGGTCCAAAGGTTTAAACATTCTCAAATGTCTGTACATTGGAATCATCTGGAGAGCTCCAAAAAAATACTGAGGCCTGGGTTCCATGCCCAGAATTCCTGATTAATTAGTCTAAGGGGTTAGGGAACTTTTAAAAGTTGACCAGATTATTTTACTATTCAGACAACTTTAAAAATGATTGCCTTAGTTCCTTTATCTATGTCAGTGGTTCTCAACCAGGGGTGATTTTTCCCCCAGGGTACATTTGGCAACATCTGGAGATATTTTTGGCTGTTACACTGAGTAGAGACCAGAAATGCTGGTGAACAACCTATAATGCACAGGACAGTCCCAACAACAAAGCATTATCACATTGAAAATGTCAATAGTGCCAAGGCTGAGAAACACTCATTCATTCATTCAAGAAATAAGAGCCACAGAACCCGAATCTGTGCCAGACACTGTGCTAGGTTCTGGGAACCCAGACATGAAGGACAAGACTCTGTCCTCCAGAATTACCACCCACAAGCAAGGGCGATAATAACCAAAGGATAGTGTGTATGACATGATAAAAACCCAGCTCAAGGGCTTCCCTGGTGGCGGAGTGGTTGAGAATCTGCCTGCTGATGCAGGGGACACGGGTTCGAGCCCTGGTCTGGGAAGATCCCACATGCCGCGGAGCAACTAGGCCCGTGAGCCACAACTACTGAGCCTGCGCATCTGGAGCCTGTGCTCCTCAACAAGAGAGGCCGCGACAGTGAGAGGCCCGCGCACCGCGATGAGGAGTGGCCCCCACTTGCCGCAATTGGAGAAAGCCCTCGCACAGAAACGAAGACCCAACACAGCCAAAAATAAATAAATAAATTAAAAAAAAAAAACCCAGCTCAAGGTGATCACAGGGGAATATGTAAAACAAGGCGAGCAATGCCTAAGCTTGTTGGGAGGGTGAGGGAAGTCTTCCCCCTAAAAGGGCATTCCCCCTCAGCATCAGCTATTGGCAATAACTGTGGCAGTGATGGCTGCACTCAGATATTCTGGTTCATATCTTAACTTTACCATACAAAATAGCTGTGTCTTCACACAACTTATAGAACCACTGTGCCTCAGTTTTCTCATTTGTAAAATCTAGACAATAGTAATTGTCTCAAAAATGGGAATTGAATGAGTTACTACATGTCAAGGACTTAGAAGGGTGCCCAGTACATACCGTAGGTACTTAATACTTTAGCTATCACTGTTGTAGTTATTATTACATTTTTAATTGAAGGAAGTATAGAATTTAGTCAAGTGCAAAAGGTAATTCCAGGCAAATGGAATACTGGGGGCAAAAATAAAAGAAAGCAGTGACACTCTATTTTAGAGAACTATACAAAGTTCACTACATTAGATATAATGAGTAGGTTGGTGCTTAGCAAGAATCAAAGACGGGGCTTCCCTGGTGGAGCACTGGTTGAGGATCCACCTGTGGATGCATGGGCCATGGCTGCTGAGCCTGCACGTCCGGAGCCTGTGCTCCGCAGCGGGAGAGGCCGCAGCAGTGAGAGCCTTGCGTACCGCAAAAAAAAAAAAAAAGAATTGAAGACGGAGAGGGGGGCAAGTAATAATAGGCTGAAGGCAAAATCTCCCCAGTTTTCACCCTCACCTGTACCCACATCCTTTGCTCCGCAGATTTGTAGTTTCTCCCATCAAAATTCTATTTTCCTACTCCTTGTATCTGAGCTAACTTTATGACTTACTTTGGCCAATGCAATCCAACAGAAGTGACAGTGTGCCAGGACCAAGCCTAGGCCTTAAGAGGTCCGTGAACTTTTACTCCCTCTCCTGGAACCTTGCTCAACAGCCAGAAAACAAGCTCTGGCAAGTCTGCTGGATAAGGAGACTCGTGGCCTAATCGCCTCATCATACCAGCCAAGAGCCAGCCACCAGGCACCTGTCAGCTAACCACAGATGCAAGAGATCTAGGTGAGGTCAGCTAAGCCTGAGCTGGATCAGCAAAACTCCCCAGCTGGCCTGTAGACTCATAAAGGGTAAATGTTTGTTGTTTTAAGCCACTGAGTTTGGGTGTTATTATGCAGCATTCTTGCAGCAATCAATAACTGATACAGAAATATCCAGATTATGGATATATTATACACCATACATTAATGGAGTCTGAATTTTTATCTTGAAGCTAGTGAGGAGCCATTGAATGACATTAGCAGGAGACATTTAGGAACAGTTTTTTTTTTGAGAAAAATTATTCTGGCAGCAGTGTGACAGAGCAGTCAGAATGGGGCAAGCCTGAAGGTGCAATTGGAGAGATGAAGAGAATGTCAGAGATGACACTGGCTATTATTGCTAAATCACAGAGCTAAGAGCTATGAAAAGATTCAAGTTTTAATGGGAAAAAAGATTTTACAAATTATGATCTAAGGGTAATACTGATATGGCGCCCCCCCCAAAAAATTCCAGAAAACGATTAAATTTCCTAAGACCATTTTATTCCCAATTAACCTTTCATTCTTTCATTTTTGATAGAATTACTAAAATGGTGAAATCAGGGTTGATAACACACATACTATATCTTGATTCAGGCAGAAGTCAGATGGCCATCTTTTGGAGATGGTATGAAGGTGACTTCTTTAGTGAATGGGAAGATAGCTTCTAAGTTCCATTTCAACTCTTCTGGGGTTCTATTGGGAAGGAGAGCTAGAGTATTTGGAACTGCAGTACACTGGTTTGTTTATAATTTCCTACCACTACTGCTGACATCAAATTTAGAAGACTACCTTTGTTCTCTGAAACAAGCAGGACATGAATCATGGAAACCAATCTATAAGCCTATGTATACCATAGAGAACAACACTAAGATTTATAGATAAAACACCATTGATCACATATTACAGAAAACTCAGAATATATGACTCCCAATGAGTCACAATAATAAACAAATAAGAAAACAGAACAAGGTCTTCAGTATGATTTTTTCCCATTAAATATCTATGCCTACTTCTTGCTTCAATACTCTATGCTTAGCTATGTTTTTTGGTTTCTGTTTTTTCATTTTAAGAAATAATAACTTAGCCTTTACCTAAATTGTAATGAATGCTTTTTAAGCCCTTCCTGTTCTCAGATAGAGACTGAATGAAAAAAGGTCTATTTTACTGTTCTACCCAGCCAATTCTCACTTTAATTTCCTTAGGTTTTCCCCTTCTCTTTATAAGTTTCTCCTGCCTGTATGCCACTCAAGTTGCTCAAAACGTGAATCTCCTCATTTTCCTATCCAATTCCCAAACCTAGTATTCAAAGTCAGTTTTTACATGGAACACAAACCTCAGCCATCTGATTGCCTTTAAAATTTCAGTACGCATTAGAAATAACTTCTCCACACATTTGGTCTGTTTCAGTGCTTCCAAAATGACTGCAATAAATCTGTGAATCATGTCTAGAACACTTTTTTCAGACCATGTTTTCTTTTATTACTTTCAAAGTCTTGGATAATTTACCACTCATCCCCTTCAAACTACCTGCATCTCTCACGGTAGCAAGTGATACAAACCATACAAGCAGTACAGCACCCATTTCTCCCATGAGGAATGGGCTCCCTTTATGTAAAGTTTCTAATGGATTTATCTTTTTTTTTTTTAAGGATGGAGGTTTTTTATTTCTGTCTCGAAAGGAATAAAAATAAAATTTACAAAGAATTCAGACTTCATTGTCTTCAAAATGTTCCCTACTATAAATTCTCGCTCTCCTTATTTTAGAGTCTATAGAGTAGTTTAAAATAAAAGTTTGCAAGACCCAGAAACATTCTTTGCAAGTTAGTAATACAGTAATTAACCTTATTCACAGTCACTTAAGATCATGAAAATACATAGCAAGGCAGGGATCTGTAATATAAAGAATATAGCATAGTTATTGCCTGCTTTCATTTTTTTAAGTTTACTTTTTATTATGAAAGTAATGTTGTTATATACTCACAATACTGAAAAAAGTTGGAGAAAATGATCAAAATGGCTAATGACGACTTCTAACATGTTAGTAATTATTTTTCTAGTCCTTTTTCAATAAATAGTTACATAATTGATTTTCTATATATCCAGGTCTATAACCTTTTTAATTTAAATTGTAGCATAAGTATTACCCCATTTTGAATGTAATTTTATTAAAATGAAATATTTACAATGTTCCAGGTTCAATGCTAAGAGATTCACATTAGTAGTTCATTTAATCACCACAACCACCTTTTAAGGTAATTATCATCCTAATTTTTAAAAACTAAAGGTAATTATTGTCCTCACTTTAAAAATGTAAGGTAATTATTGACCTAGTTTTACAAATAGAGAAGCTACAGCATAGAGGTATTACCATCCTGCTAATGTTTCTTGAAACACATTCTGTGAAAAACATTAACTGGGGTGCTTATCAAAAAATGCAAATTTATGTACCTCTATTCCAAACCCTCTGAACCAAAATCTCATAAAATATACAAATTCAGCTACCACCCTAAGTGATTTTTCTGCTCCACCGAAATGTAAGAACTATTGCCTCTTTGGAATACTGCTAGGTTTGCCTCATCTAACTAACCAATAACATATTGACATCATTCCTTTTGTTTCAGTCACTTTGTACCATGCGTAAGTGCATTAGTCTTACATACGATTAGGTTAAAGAGATCTTCTAATGAAGGTTATCCAATGGGAGAAAATGAATTAGTTTACTGCTTCCACCTGATATGCATACAACATGGTCCAATTGTACTGCAATCCTCCTAGCGTAGTCTCCATCACAAGGTCTTTTAGCTCAACTCCCCAAATAGTTTCAAGTTCAGTTGGCTTCTACCTAAGCTCTTTAGTTTTACCTAGTTAGTGTGGCCGCCTGTTTGATTTTTTTTTCTCAAGATTAAAAGTGTTTTACAACCAAAGCAGTGATCACAGAAACTTCCCTCACCAGCCTTTTCTACTACGATTGAATTTCTCAGGAGAGAAGTTGTTTTTATCAAGAACAACATGTTCCTTCTGGAGTACACACACACACACACACACACACACACATACACACACACACACACACACAGTCTCCACCTACTGTAGAAGTGGAGTCTGTATACAAATGTCTCAAAGTGATTCTATTTTATAATACAGATCTGAAACGAATGGCACACTTAGTTTGGCATCCAAACTAAGTTAGAGGTCTAATCAAATACAGACTAATACCCAATACATCTTGTGATAAAACTGAGGCACTGAGCTCAGCTCAGTTTGGAGGCTGCTGCTGATTTGGTTCACTATCCTAGAAGACAGCCAACTATCTAAGCTCCTTGAGCTTTCCTTTTTTTCTGCAGAGTTGGGCATGTAATTCCCGATGACACAATCCAAGCCTTGTGATACTGTGCAGTGTGTCGACACTGACAGTGAACCCCAAGGTAATGGTAAATTCTGTGCTACCTATCTCCTTCTGAAATGCTCAGCCAACTGGGCCAAATGGCTATTACTGAATACATGCAGTAGAACACTTTTAGTCACAAATTTTAGAGCACTGTTCTCATCTTGATTCTTAATTTTGAGTCATCTCTCACTTGACTGAGAAACTTATTCAGGAAATAGTTCTAAGCAAAGTACTTAAGTAATTTCTTTCCTGAGCCCTTGAATGACTGCATATAAAAGTCCAAAATTACTAGGATGGAGAAGTCTGAAGCAACCTGATTTTTGTTGCTTGATACACATTTCTTAATACCGATAGTTATAGAATTGCCTCTATAATCTTATATCGTAAGTATTTTGCTATACTAGGTGTCACTTAGATTTTGCCTAAAATATGATGAGCACTTTAATATGCAAGTCAAGTTTGTTTCATTCAACTATTTTTTGGCTGAAAAGTTTTCTTCCTTTATGTTTTCTTCATCGCTTCTATCATATTGTTCTTGCTCTTATATCAGGAACAATGTATAATTCTAGAAAAGATTTTTGTGTTCTTTTAAGTATCTATCATCTTTTAGCTCTACTATAGCTGACAAACTTTCAAAACAAGTACTTCTTGGACCACCAAAAAAAGGGACCAGTGTTCCTTTTATAACTCCAGTTTTAAAAAATTTAGAAATGTTGTAATATAAGCATTAAAATTTCAAAAGAGTTAAAGTAATTGAAAAGCTTGGACTTGGAATTTCTGAGCACATAGCAAGTTCACTAAGAGTTCATTTAAGTAATGTTGATAAATATGAGATTTACTATTACTTCTCAGTATGTTAAAGTTTCTAAATTAAATGATTTAACATCACTGTCACTATTAATGGCCACTTAGGTTATCAAACATAGAACAATTTGACACTTTGATCAAAATCTGTAATTTATGATCTAGTTAGGTTTGATAAATCTCTCTTATAAAATAAATTATTTTATCCGTCCTAGAGGAGGTAATTTATTATATAGGTGGATTTTTAATTCCTGCTAAGAAAATCTAAGTAATAAATGTCCTTGCAAATATTGTCAGTCTTGATATATATAGTTATGAGTTCAGCAGTAAAACAAATTAGCAGTCTCTCAAGTTCACATCTGCTAACAAGGAGTTTATAGTACTCAATTTATTTTGCTTTCAAAAAGGAATAACTTATAAGAGACTATATCTATATCCCTATAATTCTTACTGTGATCATTTTCTCTCTGGGCCTTACAGTTATGTAGTAGAAGTAGTTTAAGACATTCTTTAAAGCTAAAGACAAAAGCAGATAATTCAGTATCCAACTGGTGATATAAAGTCCCAGAGTTTTACTAGGATAAAATAAATAGTCTTCACAACAAACAGGAAAACTGATAAGGAGTATAAGTTGATATTTTACAACAGTTTGTCCTTGGTGAGTTAAGGCAGCATTTTTTGGAACTTCACTTTGCAAAAAATGAAAACACCTAGGTTTGAAAGACATTAATGGCTATCTTACAAAACAAAATAAGACAAAAATAAAAACACCTAGTTTTGAAAGACATTAATGGCTATGCTCCAAAACAAAATAAGACAACCAAAGAAAACTTCAAAGTGGTAAATGTGTGTGTGTGTGTGTGTACATGGAACACTATATGCTGTATCTCACACTTAGAACATTAAATAAAGCTCTTCAAAGTACTGTAATACCAAACCAAAAAAAAAATTTTTTTTTTAACATTCATGATCTTTTGTCTTTAAGTCCTAAATCTGTAATGATGTTATTTAACATATTTTCTCTTCACTTCATTTCCATCCTAGGTCTCTGATTCTTTTTTTTTAATTCATGTATAGTTGATTTACAATGTTGTGTTAGTTTCTAGTATAGAGAAAAGTGATTCAGTTATACATGTATGTATTTTTTCATATTCTTTTCCATTATAGTTTATTACAAAATATTGAATATAGTTCCCTGTGCTATACAGTAGGACCTTGTTGTTTATTTTATATATAGTAGTTTGTATCTGCTAATCACAAACTCCTAATTTATCCCCCTCCTTTCCCCTGCAGTAACCATTAGTTTGTTTTCTATGTCTGTGAGTCCAAAACAAAACCTATTGAACTCAGTATTTCTTAAACACATAAGTATAGGCACTTTTTGTTTAATCATATACTCAGTCACTAATAATCTGAGAGAAGTTATTCCATGAAACGTTTGTTCTTAAAAATCTGACCTAAAGATTTTTATACTAATAGTCACACTCAAACTGGACAACTGGGGAGGATCTAGTAAAAGGACTATTTACAAAGGTGTAGATAAGATTAAGGAAATATGATGTGGTATATTTTCCAGGGTCTAGCAAACATCAAGGGACCATTACCAGGGACCAAGGAAGGACTGGAAACTGAACACAGAGAGGGTGACTATTATTTGGAGCTGTGACCTCTGGTAGAAGGACCTAGCTAACCTAAAGAGACATAGCAAAGAGGAAGCCAAGGGAACAAATAACCAGCTCCACTCTCTTCTCACCATCTGATAACCTACCATTGGCACCCATTGGTCAAACTCAATCAAATCCAGAGAGCAAGAGAACACATTAATTCTGTATATAAAGCTTGGCCTCCTTGGGCACAGAGCAGGATATAAAAAGGTAAAGAGTGGATCTGGACTGGCAAATACCCGGCACACCAATAATACATCTGAGGTCTATTCAGTAGGATTTTTTTTCTCTCTTAGGTATGGTATATATTAATTTATTCATTCATTTTTTTCCAACAAAGAGATTATTTTGTTGAAATATTTGTATTTATTTGGCTTCTACTACAGTAGGAAAATACAGACACAAGATCCCAAAGGAGCTGACAGACAAGGAGGCACAAGAGAAAGGTAGAAATATAAACTAAAATGCAATTCAATTAGGACTATAATAGAAGGATAACTATGTTGCTGTAAGTTTACAGGGAAGATAAAGTAACTCTGCCTGGGAAAGCCAAATGGCCACTAGAAAAGAAGTGACATTTACTTAAACTGAGTAATGAAGGATGAATAGAAGATTTTCCAGGCAGGGTGGCTGATAAAGTCAGGGAATGCATCTCTAGCAGAAGGAATAATATATGCAAAGGCAGGGATGTGTAAAAAAGGCATATTTTTTGCAGGGATTGGTAAGAGGTTCTATATTGTTGATTGTGCGGGTCATGTTACGGAGCTGTAGTAGGTAAAACCGGAAGCACTATTAGAGTCTTGTATAATTCTAGGACTCTGGAATTTATTCTATACCTAAAAACATTTTTTTAAATGCTATTTTAAGTAAGAAATTAGAGATCAGTGTCTGCCTGGACAATAGATAGGATAATAATGGCTCTGCGCTCCAATTCCAAATCAATTTTACTTATTCCATCCCACTCTTCTGAGGCTACGTGTTGCTCTGATACTGTAGAGGACAACTTCTTTGTTTTCCAGATGATTTCCACATAATCTATTTGATATTAATTTTAGGATGTATTATCTGAAATTGTGGCTATTCAAACAGTATGAGAGCCTGCTAGAAAAGGAGAGCCCAAACAGTTCCATCAGCAGACTTACTTTTTTATTTTTATTTTTTTTAACATCTTTATTGGAGTATGATTGCTTTACAATGGTGTGTTAGTTTCTGCTGTATAACAAAATGAATCAGCTACACATATACATATATCCCCAATTCCCCTCCCTCTTGCGTCTCCCTCCCACCCTCCCTATCTCACCCCTCTAGGTGGTCACAAAGCACGGAGCTGATCTCCCTGCGCTATGCGGCTGCTTCCCACTAGCTATTTTCCATTTGGTAGTGTATATATGTCCATGCCTCTCTCTCACTTCATCCCAGCTTATCCTTCCCACTCCCTGTGTCCTCAAGTCTTCATCCCAGCTTACCCTTCCCACTCCCCGTGTCAAGTCCATTCTCTACAAGCAGACTTACTTTATGATAAATAGCTATCACTGTGGTTCACTAGAAAATAACTGGCAAGAGCAAAACTATGCAAATTCTGTCCTATATGGTTCACATAAGTCCTGAGTGCCAATTTTCATGGAACCTTAAATTAATTCTTTCTCCAATGCCTTGTCCAACACTGTTCTCCAATTAACTTTGAAACAAAATAAGATTTCCAATAAAAGACTTCAGGGCACAACCTAACTTGGGGTGACATTTATAAATTACTTCCCCTTCCCTGCCCAATTATGATCAGATCAAACTGAATAAACCAGTGTGAATTATTGAATGTAATGAATCAAATAAATAGAAATGTGCGTGTGGGCATAAAAGTTCATTCTCCTGAGCTCCTTCTATATTTCTATCTTGTGTGATCTTTCTCAGATCAATCCTTGAAAGAAAATTTCAAAAATAGTAGCAAATGCTTCAGTCCTTTCCCTAAAATATACTTCCTCCAACCAAGGTGTTTTTTTAAGGCTCCTGTTCATCTCTGTCTTGGCCACAAAATAACAAAGTCTTAGGGCCAACACATAATGTTTTTTGATAAACAATATTTTCAAGAAATATGCACCAGAGCACCCTTCACACTCTTAAAGCTCATTTGCATTGTTTGCTTAGCAGCTTTTCTCTACTCCCCTTTTTTGCTTCCACATAGTGAGATCCTTCTCTTGCTTCAATTCTTGATTTAGATATTACCTGTTTTCCTAGCCCTCCAATCCCACCTCCACCCTGTGTGACTTAGTACCTCTGTCAGTTACAGCACTTAGCACAACAATACTACATTTTTTTTTTTCTTCTTCTTGTGGTACGTGGGCCTCTCACTGTTGTGGCCTCTCCCGTTGCGGAGCACAGGCTCCGGAGCCGCGCAGGCTCAGTAGCCATGGCTCACGGGTCTAGCCGCTCCGCGGCATGTGGGATCTTCCCGGACCGGGGCATGAACCCGTGTCCCCTGCATTGGCAGGCGGACTCTCAACCACTGCGCCACCAGGGAAGCCCACAATACTACATTTATCTATCCACATTTTGCACTCCCTTCCTAGACTGTGACTCCTTAAACTCAGAAACTACTTCTAATGTATCTTTGTAATCCCAGAAAGCAGTAAATGAATATGTATATGATAAATTGAAATGACATTTATCATAAATAGCAACCATTTGAAATAACATGCAACTTATTTTTCTAGTCCTAATCCTACTGTCAAATTCTTACCCCAAGAAGATCAATCAAGAGGAGCACCACTGAAAGAGAACTGGGAGTATGAATCTGATTTGCTCTAAATCATAACATTTCAGAGATTGGAATAAACTTCATCTCAACCCTGAGGTAGTTTCCTGTGTATTGGCCTCAAAACTCTCCTCCAAGTAAACTTGCAGCCTGTCACTCATTTCAACTTTGGTTCTCATTTTGACTGCCACACCGGATTGATCCTTAGAAGTACTGGTATGACCCTAAAACTAAAGGATCTTTTCCTTGTTTTTAAAAGTTACAC
The DNA here is from genome assembly GCF_003031525.2 of Neophocaena asiaeorientalis asiaeorientalis. Classification (NCBI taxonomy): domain Eukaryota; kingdom Metazoa; phylum Chordata; class Mammalia; order Artiodactyla; family Phocoenidae; genus Neophocaena; species Neophocaena asiaeorientalis. The sequence goes on from NW_020175017.1 coordinate 3,940,975, forward strand.
CTTTCAGTTGGAAGTAAGTCAATGACAACCTATCTATCCACTGATTACAAATATAACCTCTGGACAAAACCTGAGAACTCTGAAAAGCAGGTAAGTTGATTGAAAAGGGTGGTCAAAACTTGAAGTGACCACTTGGTTAATTCCCTGGAGGTTTTTTCCCCCTCATCTGTTACGAGTTGAAGTCTATCCCCCCAAAAGATACGTTGGGGTCCTAATCCCTAGTACCTCAGAATGTGACCGTATTTGGATGAAGTGTCTTTTCAGAGATAATAGAGTAAAATGAGGTCATTAGGGTAGACCCTGATCCAGTAGTACTGATGTTCTTAGAGAAAGGAGAAAATGTGGTCGCAGAGAAACATGTACACAGGAAGAATGCCATGTGAAGATCAGCATTATACTGCCGCAACCAAGGAGCTACCAGAAGCTAGGAGAGAGGCTAGGAACAGATCCTTCCCTGGCACCAGAGGGAGCATGGCCCTGCCAACACCTTAATCTCAAAGTTAAGAGATTAAGTTAAGTTGAAACCTCCAGAACTGTGAAACAATAAATGTGTGTTTTTTAAGGCACTCACTTTGCGGTAATTTGTTATGGCAGCCCTGCAAACTAAGACGCCATCTTTCCTCTCCTAGTTTTGACTGGAGGATGGCCCAATTATGAACTCTGCAGTGGACACAAACAACAAAAATGTAAAAGAGAATTCTTGTCTTTCTGAAAAGAGAACAAAGAAAAGGGGAACCTGTAAGTCAAAGACTGTAGGGGGATTCCTATGAAGTAGAGAGATGGAGAAGGGAATTCTCTAATTCTGTCTATGATCCAGCACAATTTTCAGGCTCACCCCTTAACATGTATGTGTTACATGCACAACACAAACCCAGATTAGCAGAGCATAGGCTATAAGAACCAAATAGTACAAAACATGACCCAATTACCAAAATAAGCCATGAGTGGCACATGCACAGAACTTAGTGAAAGCAGCATAGCAAAGGTTTGAAAACTGAACTGATATTGTAAATTCCACCAACTGAAAGTGAGATAAAACTGACGGTCTGAACTTAATCTGGTGTAGGTTGATTGCCTACAGCAGTTAAAGGGTAGGGAGGGGGTACAAAAAAACAACATTATCTGGAGCACTAAGGAAAACATGATGTAACATTTAAAATATTATGATAAATATTACTACAGTCAAAAATTGCTCAACATAAATATAACTACAAAATTGATCAACTCTCAGTGGAAAAGACAATCAACTAATTGCAATCCCAAGATGACTTAGATATTAAAATCATCAGCCCAACACTTTAAAGCACCCACTATAACTGTTCATAAAATGTTATCAGAGAGAAGTTTAGAATTTGAGAAATGAGAGGCAACAGAAATGGTAAATATTTGGGCAATATTTTTATCCTCTTAAGTTCTTTAAAATATGTATTTTTGATAAAAACAAAATTGTAACATTTTCTGGTGGGTTTTCAATATGTAGCTGTAATGTGTATAATTCTAAGAAATGGGGGAGCGTAAAGGGGTCTATATGATTTCAAGCCTTCTACATTAATTTTTAAAATATATATTTTTTTTATTGAAGTATAGTTGATAATTACAATGCTGTGTTAGTTTCAGGTGTACAGCAATGTGTTTCAGATTATATATATGTGTATATATATGTGTATATATATATATATATATATTTCTATGTCTGTGGATCTATTTATATTTTGTAAATAAGTTCATTTGTATCTTTTTTTTTTTTCAGGTCCACATATAAGTGATATCATATGATATTTATCATTCTCTGGCTTACTTCACTTAGTATGATAATTTCTAGATCCATTAAGCCTTCTACATTTAAATAATAAAATATTAATTCTATGTATACTGTAAAAGATTAGTTGTGTACACTTTATTCCCTAGCACAATCTATTAAAAATATGAAGCAATTAAACCAAAAGGTAGATGAATTAAAATGGTATACCAAAAAACATTGAAATCATCCAAAAGGTGGCAAAAAGGAGGAAGAAAAAACAGAGAAGATGAATAAATATTAAAATGATGCATCTATATACAACCATATCTATAATTACATTGAATAGAAATGATCTTAAACACACCAATTAAAAGATAGCATGTGGGGTTTCCCTTGTGGCACAGTGGTTGAGAGTTCGCCTGCCGATGCAGGGGACACGGAATCGTGCCCCGGTCCGGGAAGATTCCACATGCCGCGGAGCGGCTAGGCCCGTGAGCCATGGCCACTGACACTGCGCATCCGGAGCCTGTGCTCCACAACGGGAGAGACTGCAACAGTGAGAGGCCCGTGTACAGCAAAAAAAAAAAAAAAAATAGCATGTGAGACTGAATTTTTTTTAATTATATCTACAAGAAACCCACTCAAATATAATGACATAAATAGGTTAAAAGTAAAAGAAGGGAAAATACTAGACAAAGTTCATATTAATACTAGACAAAGTAGAGTTCAAAGGAAAGTATATTAGAATAAAGAGGGACTTGATTTGTTTTTTTTTAAAAAAAGGGGTCCCTCAATGTTCATAGCAGTGCTATTTACAATAACCATGACATGGATACAACACAAGTGCCCATAAACAAACAATTGGTTTAAGAATATGTGGCATATATACACAATGGAATATTACTCAGCCATAAAAATGAATGAAATATTGCCATTTGCAACAACATAGATGTATCTAGAGAATATTATACTAAATCAGACAAAGAAAGATTATATGATATCACTTATATGTAGAATCTAAAAAATATTACAAATAAATCTATATACAAAACAGAAACAGATTCATAAACATAGAAAACAAACTTATGGTTACTAAATGGAAAAAGAATGGAGGGATAAATTAGGAGTATGGAATTAAAGATACAAACCTGTATATATAAAACAGATAAGCAACAAGAATTTATAGCACAGCGAACTATACTCAATATCTTGTAATAACCTATAATGGAAAACAATCTGAAAAAATGTGTGTGTGTATATATACGTATATATATATATTATATATATACACATACACCTGTCTATATATTATATATATAATTTGTCGATTTCCTATAAAGTGGTCACATCAGAACTTGTATGCAGAAGCATATTGTAAATTTTTAAAACGTCATATTTTCCTGATGCCTCAACAGCCCCACAAACCCGCTGTGTGAGCACCCGACGCAGGTAACCAGGATGATAAGCCTGTCCTTGCTACTAGGTCCCCTTCTTGCCCTCCATTGACTATGACCTAGTGACATTCAATGCACCAAAGAAACCCCTCACACCTTTTGCTGTGTACTCCACCCTGACCCCCAATAAAGGCACTTGTCCACAGATCCTCCCTCTCTTGGCTCCCATTTGCTTGGCTAAGCCTTATCCCTAGGAGCTCCTCCCATATGGCCCCCTGCTTCCCTCTTCTAGTACCCGTGAGTATAATAAATCCTTTAATGTCATATGCCTCAGTGTAAATTCTGCAACTGTGTTGGAGTGATCCTTAAAGTCCCCACAAGGAGAACTTACCCCCACCATTTACAACACAAGAAGTTTATAGAGAATTTCTTCATAATCATTCAAAACTGGAAAAAAAAACACTAATATCTTTCAACCAGTGAATATGACATATTAGCAATAAAAATGAACAAATTATTGCCATACAATAGCATAGAATCTGAAATATATTAAGTGAGAAAAACCAGACTCAAAAAGCTACATACTGTATGATTTCATTTATATGACATTCTGGACAATGTAAAACTATAAAGATAGACAATAGATCGCCGTTGCCAGGGATTAAGGTAGGAGAAAGGATTGACTACACAGAGGCAGCATAAGGAAATAATTTGGGGTGATGGGACTCTTCTATATCTTGATGATGGTAGTTATAGGACTGTTCAAAAATTCTTAGAACTGTACACCAATAAGACTGAAGTTTGTGGGTAAATATAAATTTTTAAAACATTTTAAAATTAAAATTTCAGAAATTTCTATTGTTCTCAGAAGATGGGTGACAGATGGAATTATTAGGATACCGACAAAAAATCTCTACAAATACTTATGACCTCAGAACAGGAAAAAATATATTAAGCCCCTTTGAGATTTTTTAATTTAAATAAGCTTTTTTATATTAAATGTTGACAGCAAGTCAAATCTATTTTTGTGAATAAGTACTGCTCTTCCCTACCTTAATACTGTTTGAAAAGACAGGTGGCAAATTCTAGAGCTGCAAAACTCTTGTGTTCTTATCCAAAAGCAATAATGAAAACAGAACTATGAAAGTCCCACTCTATTTCTAAATGAAAGTTCTTTCTGCTTGTCCCTATTCATTCAAAAGTTCTAAAGAATTTCCCAACTGTTAACTTTCTCTTCTCTCCTAATTAGTAGTTTTAGCAAAAGCACTAAAAAAAGGAATGGTGAGTTTTTCTTGCCCTAAGGATGAGTCTATCTTCTCCCTCTCCTACCCCCTTGACGTGAAAATGACAAAGGAAAAGGGCAAACGGTAGATATACAGGCTCCACATACAAATAAAAACACAAATTCAAGCAGTCGTATTTTAAAGGTTAAAGGAAAATAGCCAATGTTAATCAATTATTTTATTCAGCTCTTTGCAAATGGTTATGTACATAGTTGCAGCCAAAGTGTTTACTTCAATGAGTGTTTACTATTGTGTATTATAACCGTTCTCTCATTTGAATAAAATAAAAGTATCTCTACTGGGAAAGCAAATTAGGATAATATATTCAGTTGTGATTCTGGCTTTGATATTTGCTGGTTTTCTGATAGTTCAATGCTGATCTAAAGAGCTTTAAATATGATAAGTGAATGTAAATAAGAGAATCATTTGCACTACCTGGAAGTTGAATTCAAGAAGCTCACTCTATAGAGTCTAGAAGAGAGTGGACATATGTATATGTATAGCTAATTCACTTTGCTGTACAGCAGAAACTAAGAACACTGTAAATCAACTATACTCCCAAAAAAATTAAATTAAAAAAAATCTCATTCTATCACATGAAGATGGAAGAAGGAAAAGAGTAAATACCTATATTTGTTTTGGTATCTGATCATAAAGCTCTAGTAATACTGCATTAGGCAAAGCTTACGTTTTTACTTACTATAAAATTGCTTCTTAATGATAATAGACCACATAATCTCAACTGAAAAGCGGCTATATAGTCAGTAGTTATTGAAACTTAATGATTATCGTTGCTATAGAAATGAAACTACTGGTACTCCAGTAAAGCCCTGACATAAGGCTATAAATGGAGTTAAAAAAAAAAAAAAAACAACAGGGGCTTCCCTGGTGGCGCAGTGGTTGAGAGTCTGCCTGCCGATTCAGGGAACGCAGGTTCGTGCCCCGGTGCGGGAAGATCCCACATGCCGCGGAGCGGCTGGGCCTGTGAGCCATGGCCGCTGAGCCTGCGCGTCCGGAGCCTGTGCTCCACAAAAAGGAGGAGGAGAAAAAAAAAAAAGAGGAACGCGCCAAGAAAAAAAAAAAAAAAAAAAAAAAAAAAAAAAAAAAAAGCAAAAACAAAAACCGTGGGTAAAATATAGGTCTCCACCATTGAAATGAGAGATTTACCCAAATTCACCTGTTTTGGCTGCAGTTTGGCACCTCTTGTAACAATTTCCTGTTCCAATGTAAATATCAAGGAGTTTTCAGAAACAGAAGCAGGAATTCCAAGAATATGGAAGTTTAGGGACAGGGAGGGGTGGGGGTGGATTTCAGCCTGAACCGAGGAGAATGGGTCAGAAGACTACTGGGAAAAGAGGAACATAGATTCCTAACTTCTACTTTGGTACTTTTGAGGAAAGGGATAGCCTAATGCCTGAAGATTCCCCACAGGGTCTCACCCTCCCCCATGTTTCCCTAAGCTCACCACCACCACAGATGAATAATGTTAGCCTATTACCCACACCCACTAACTGCTCTAAGATCAAGGGCTGGGAAGAAAATTGCAGCCAATTGCCAACTGTTTGTGGTATTCAAATTCACATTATTGCTGTGTTTCCCTATATTTGGAAGACTAAAGGAATGCAAGCTTTTATTGAGACACACATCTGATAAGGAAAACACATAATACACAGGAGCTACTGTGGATGTCTTAAACTTCCAGGTAAGAGTGTCAAATTTGACGTTTACTACATTTTTAATGAATTACTAAATAAAATATGCAGTGCTTATTGTCTTTCAACTAATTGCCCCTACAAAGTCTACACAAGTGTCCCCCAAACACACACATACGCATACATACCACACACTCCTTAAAAAGTAACTACTTAGGAATGAAGTTTGAATGTCAGTTGTTGGTCAGTGAAGTAGACAACACTCAAAATTTTCTGTTTCTCTTTCCATTGTATAGATATCACCTTAGTGGTTAAATCATTAAACGTGCAAAGTGAGCACTTACCGTGCGCGAAAGCACTGTACTAAGCACTAGAGGAGTTCCAACTCTAGCAGAGAAAATCCTCAAATAATTACATACACATCTTATTGAATTATAGCTGTGACAATGTTAAAGCACTATGCGTAACGCAAGCTTGGTTTTTATTCCCTGTCACATCAAAGTGGATTTTTTTTTCTCATGTATAGTCAATAGATCCACAAAGTATGTGCAGGGGGAAAACATCCTATGGCTTCAGGTATTTTTCCAATACCTATCTTATAGAAGCATAAGTGTCCCATGGGTTCAATAATAGATATATGAACATTCCTTCAAGACTCACTTTTATTTGACAGCAGATTGCTGCTGGCAAGCAACTATGGCAAGCATATGAAAACAAACCCTCCAGCTTTTACGGACTCCTTCTTCTAAGCTTATTCTTGGAAATGTCTCTCTGCCCCATATAAAATAGAAATGCAGTCTTCTGTTCCAAATAACAGGATTGTAGTAATATAATATTTCTAAGATTAAGTCTGCTATGGTCTAGTTTGAGAATTCATCCAACCCCTAGACTGAGAAGAAAACCAAAAGTCTGACAGGTGGGACTTCATTTGAGTTTCTGAAAGTGTGCCTATTGCCCAGGGCCCATCATACATCTATAGAATATCAATGCAGCCATTAAATCCAAGAGCTAAAAATTCCACATAGCAACACAGAAAAGGAATCTTCCCAAAGAATATAAGCTTCACAAATACGTCTTTGCTAAACTGCTCCATGAGTTTTGCAAATAGGCTCTCCAAACTCCAGAACTTTTTATCATCAGTGTCTATCTGAATTTCTTTCTTTTCCTTCAGGCATACCAACACAGTGGGACTGTGTTACAGTCAATACATCTGTTCAACCAAGGCAGAAGCAGCAATTCAGAGAGAATACCTAACTAAAAGAAACTGCATTTTTACATGATTACCCATGGTTCTGTAATGGTGTAAGTTTTATGATATCCATCTTATAGATTTATATTGCTACATGGGATGTCATGTTGAATTATTGCTAGATTAATAAAACTGCAAGACCAGGTTCAAGTGTAAGGTTTATGAAAAGTGTTTATGACAGGATCAGTCAGGCTTCAGGCAGGATTAGACAAACTTTTTACAGTTTGGGATTGAATTGCTTAATGAACCAGTCAGCACTTGATTTTCTGCCTTCATACATTCTTTAAAATGATTCTCAACTATTAATTGTCAGTTTAGATTCCCATAGGTACTAAATATCAACATGTGTGAAACCTAACCCCTCATGAAGGAATGCTATACCGCGTGATTCAAAGGAAAAAAGATCTGAGAAAAACATCAGCCTAACTCTTCAAACATGTTCATGGGATCAGAAACATCATTTTCTCTATGATAAACTCTTAGGACTAAAAACTCAAGTTTGGTCATGAGAATGTTCAGATCTCCAAACATAAAATTTGAGTTGTTGCTAATGGCTCTTTTTAAGGCAGATCAAAAGCAATTAGCAGGATATTCCCTAACAAGCACTTTTAGAAGTTCTATGACTCTTTCTGGCAACTAAAGTACCCAAATGGCAGAGGGAAATAATACTTTATTACAAGTATTTGAGGACCTAACAAAAATAGTCTTTTGAAAGTACTTAGTATATTGAGTATCAATTAGCTCAGAGAATCCAGAGAAGAGGTGGAATAAGAGAAGTTTTAAAAGATCTTCTAAAGAGCAATACATGGGGTAGGGCAGAACTATAACATGCCTTCTTATTACATGGGTTTGGATCAACAGTAGGATAAATAATGTTCCTTAAAAGTCATGTGCACACTAGAGAAGTATTTTGTGGGAAAACTGTCCTACATGAAAGTGTTTAATGTATCCTACATCAGTTATATGAAACACTTCCTACATATTTTAGATGTAATATATAGAAAAATCATGAAATTTTTCAAAAATTAGAATTATGTATCAAGCCAACATCTTGTAACCAATGGGATATTGTTCTATTTCTAGAGCAATTTAGTTATATCAGTGCCTTCAATATACTATATAATTTTATCTTCACAACAAGATGAGGGAATTAAACCTCAGCAAGGTCAAGAGACTCATTCAAGGCCCCAAAGATAGTAAACGGCAGAGCTGAGACTTGAGCATATATCTTTGGACTATCAAATCTTGGTGACTATCAATATCTCCTATGGCTTAGAACTTATAGATTTGTTACTTGAGAAGTTATGCTTAGCCTCAGTTGCTAAGTGAATATGGTTTATCTACCTGGATTTTTACATGGTGAAAAGAGCACTGGGTTTGGGAGTCAAAAAAATTAAATTTATACCCTATTACCACCATTTACTACTCATGGGTAACTCACTTTGCCTTTCCAAACTTCTGTTTCTGCATATATAAGAAAAATTCATAAAATGTAATAACTTATAAAATGTACTATGAGTCTAATAAGATAATAACTTAAATATGCTGGAAAAGTGTTAGAAATATTAAACCTACATTATTTGTAATTCATCTCCATATCTTCAAAAGCATCTAATAACATGCTTTGCTTGCAATTATCACTTATTAATGCTTCTAAGTATTCCAGAGTTTTTACACACAAAAGTATCTATGCTATTTTATGCAAACAACTAGTTATTTTGAATAATGGTTAAATTCAATTACAACTTTGCTCTTTGAATGACCAGTATGAATGTACTGACTACAGTCAGTGACGTAGGTTCTAGTAACAATGAAGCTCCTCATTTAAACGTACTAAGAGGTTGAAACGAAAACCTGGGTCATTCAGAAACTTACACAATTTTCTCTATAGGGGCATTTTTTTTAAAGCCTAGAAAGGAGAAAGCCAAAATATGAATTCAAGGTATAAAAACATGAGAACAAAACATAAATTTGAGAAGGTCTAGAAAAGTTAGGAGCAGAAAAAACTGTAATATCCATACTGCAAGTAAACATTTGAGTTTGCTTTGTGTAAGTCATCCCACTGAGCCAGTTTCAATCATGATCTCATTTAAATCCCACATAATCCCTGTAGGATAAGTATGATTATAATTCCTATTTCACAGCTGATGCTTCCAGAAGTAAAATGATTTGTTTATACACACACAATAAGAGTGAGCAGAGTGGATACTCTACCTATTTCTATCTATTACACACGAGAGAGGATGGTTTCATTCCCCTGCCATCCCCATCCCTCTCCCTCCAGTCCCTTATTTTCTTCTCTGACCCTAGATTCCTATGGTGTTCTGGCTTTGCACAGTTTCTTCATCCTATCCTCTTCAGAAGTTGTTTTATTACCATGTCCTAGTATTATCTGCATTATATACTAAATATATGCCTAGTATATACCCACATTATATAGTAGATATATAGAGATATACCTAATATATACACACCTAACACGTATCCAGTATTATCAGCATTCTTCATACTTCTTTGTTTCATCCAATTAGGGAGGCACAGAGTGATAAGGAAAATAAAATGCAATTGTCCTTACCCCAGTCTACATAAACATCCTCTTTCCACCATGATTTGAGGGAAGAGTAGATGATGACCCATCATTCTTTCATGAACTGAATACTTAAGTCCCATTTATTAAGCCCAATACAGGCCCAGTCCACCTACAGGGAAAGTCTGCACCAACACATCCATGACCTACACCTGCATTCAGTTCCTCAAACATGCCAACCCCTTTCTTGCCTCGAGACTCTTGTCTGCTAGAAGCCTCTCTTCAACGTCTAGACCTTAGTTTAGAAACTAAACTAGGACAGGTCTTCCCCAACCTTGCCATGTAAAGAATCTCCCAGTTATTTTCTCTCAAAACAATGTTCTCATTGTAACCTTTCCAAATTTGTAATTGCTTCAAATATTCACCTCTCTGTTATTATAAGAGATCCTGAAGGACTAAAAATTTTCTATTCCACGTGTTGTATAACCACCTCCATCTAGTTCTTAAACAGTTCCAACACTTCACATTAAACCCCTTTCCCATTAAGCAGTTTCTCCTCATTCCTCCTTCCCCCTAGTCCCTGGCAACCACCTATCTTCATTATGTCTCTGCAGATCTATCTATTACAGATAGTTCATATAATTGGAGTCATACAATATGTGACTTCTTATATCTAGCTTCTTTCACTTAGAATGTTTTGGAAGTTCATCCACATTGGGCATGCAGTCTTTGTTGATATTATAAATAATATTCCATTGTATGTATGTGTATACCACAAATTGTTTTTCCATTACTCTATACATGTTCAAGATGGACATTTTACTGTGTCCATCTTCTGGCTATTGTGAATAGTTATGGTTATGTAATTTTTAAAGAAATATATTAGAGACACATACTGAAGTATTTTGAGGTTAAATGATATCTAGATTTTGCTTTAAAATACCTCGGCCAAAAAAACAAAACTGGATACAGATGAAACAAGACTGAAAACAATTTTGAAAATTACTGAAGCTGGGAGAAGAGTACAGAGGGGTTCATTATGCTAATTTCTCTACTTTTATATATGGTTGAAAAACTCCATAATTGAGTGGGTTTTTTTAAGTTTGGAAAACAGAATCTGAATTAGACTCTTTTGGGTTTTTTTTGTTTTTGTTTTTTTTTGCAGTACACCGTGGGCCTCTTACTGCTGTGGCCTCTCCCGTCGCGGAGCACAGGCTCCGGACGCGCAGGCTCAGCGGCCATGGCTCACGGGCCTAGCCACTCCGCAGCATGCGGTATCCTCCCAGACCGGGGCATGAACCCACGTCCCCTGCATCGGCAGGCAAACTCTCAACCACTGCGCCACCAGGGAAGCCCAAACTCTTTTGTTTTTATAATATATTCTAAGAGTACTCCCTCTCATCCCCATTCCCCTCAAAAAATGTCACATGCCTAATGAGTGCCATGGCTGGCTAGGGGAGGAAAGTAGTCTGGAAAGTTAATACTGACTAAAGCCCACTGAGAAAATAAGATTAAAAATAATTTCTTCTCCATGCAGAAAAACTCTCCTCAAAGGTAGGAGAAAAAAATTATCATTGAATAAGCATTAAGCCAGAATGTGATGTACATCACAGGCAATCCACTAAGAGATTACAAAGATATATATAAATCTCACCCTTCATATAGTCAAGCAGATATGATTCATACATGCTCAAGAGAAGCAGTAACTAGTCCTCAAGTAAGTTGATTTGACAGCCCCATTGTCACACAATAGTTCATCTCAAATTCACCTGGAAGTTAGGGTGACCATCTGTGTTAGTTAATTGGCTTAATCCAAAAGAAAAGATAACTTCTCATATCTTTATGACAAGAGGAAGTTTTGCCACTTGGAGGAAGAGGCCACCAAAGTTAAGCTCCTACCCTCTCACAGAGACTGGAAGATAGGGTGATATCTTTCTGGATTGTATTTCAAAGATATAGTTCCCAGTCTCTGGTTAGAAGCTTATTTAGCTTTTTAAAAAAAGTTTACATACATTTCAAAGAGAAGGAGAATGAAGTTACAAGTTTTCTAAAGTAAATGTTCTAAGAAAAAACTGGGGATGGGGGGTTACTTCTTTATTTTCAACAGGGAAAATTAAGCCTGTTATTTTTCATTTGTATTTACTACTACAAGCCCTTTATAGTAGAAAAAGACATTTAAAAAAAGCAGAATATCTCATTATAAATCACCACTATGTGCTTTATTCCCAAATTATATGTAATATCAGCTTATATAAATGAATATATTCAAATCAAGTAATAAGTCTATAGTTTACATGACATGCAGGTGACAGTGCAATGAAGCAGATCTCAAATGTTAGTATGCACTTGAATCACCTGGAGATTTTGTCAAAACACAGATACTGACTCATTAGGTCTAGGGTGAGCCACAGATTCTACACATTTTTTTTTATACAGTAGGTTCTTATTAGTTATCTATTTTATATATATTATATATGTCAATCCCAATCTCCCAATCCATCCCACCACCACTTTCCCTCATTCGTGTCCATACGTTTGTTCTCTACATCTGTGTCTCAACTTCTGCCCTGCAAACCAGTTCATCTGTACCATTTTTCTAGATCCCACATATATGGGTTAATATACGATATTTGTTTTTCTCTGACTTACTTCACTCTGTATGACAGTGTCTAGGTCTATCCACGTCTCTACAAATGACCCAAATTCGTTCCTTTTTATGGCTGAGTAATATTCCATCGTATATATGAACTACATCTTTATCCATTATTCTCTCAATGGGCATTTAGATTGCTTCCATGACCTGGCTATTGTAAACAGTGCTACAATGAACATTGGGGTGTATATGTCTTTTTGAATTATGGTTTTCTCAGTGTATGCCCAGTAGTGGGATTGCTGGGTCATATGGTAATTCTATTTTTCGTTTTTTAAGCAACCTCCATATTGTTCTCTATAGTGGCTGTATCAATTTACATTCCCCCCAACAGTGCAAGAGGGTTCCCTTTTCTCCACACCCTCTGAGGCATTTGATGTTTGTAGACTTTCTGATGATGCCCATTCTAACTGGTGTGAGGTGATACCTCATTGTAGTTTTGATTTGCATTTCTCTAATAATCAGTGATATTGAGCAGCTTTTCATGTGCCTCTTGGCCATTTGTATGTCTTCTTTGAAGAAATGTCTATTTAGGTCTTCTGCTCATTTTTGGATTGGGTTGTTTTTTTTTTAATACTGAGCTGCATGAGCTGTTTATATATTTTGCAGAGTAATCCTTTGTCCATTGATTCATTTGCAAATATTTTCTCCCTTTCTGAGGGTTGCCTTTTCGTCTTCTTTATGGTTTCCATTGCTGTGCAAAAGCTTTTAAGTTTCATTACATTCCATTTGTTTATTTTTGGTTTTATTTCCATTACTCTAAGAGGTGGGTCAAAAAAGATCTTGCTGTGATTTATGTCAAAGAGTGTCCTGCCTATATGTTCTTTCCTCTAAGATTATAGTGTCCAGTCTTACATTTAGGTCTTTAATCCATTTTGAGTTTATTTTTGTGTATGGTGTTAGGGAGTGTTCTAATTTCATTCTTTTACATGTAGCTGTCCAGTTTTCCCAGCACCACTTACTGAAGAGGCTGTCTTTTCTCCATCATATATCCTTGCCTCCTTGGTCATAGTTTAGTTGACCACAGGTGCATGGGTTTATCTCTGGGCTTTCTATCCTGTTCCATTGATCCATATTTCTGTTTTTGTGCCAGTACCATATAGTCTTGATTACTGTAGCTTTGTAGTATAGTGTGAAGTCAGGGAATCTGATTCCTCCAGCTCCATTTTTTTCCCTCAAGACTGCTTTGGCTACTCAGGGTATTTTGTGCCTCCATACAAATTTTAAGATTTTTTTTGTTCTAGGTCTGTAAAAAATGCCATGGTAATTTGACAAGGATTGCATTGAATCTGTAGATTGCTTTGGGTAGTACAGTCATTTTCACAATATTGATTGTTCCAACCCAAGAACATGGTATATCTGTCTATCTGTTTGTGTCCTCTTTGATTTCTTTCATCAGTATCTTAAAGTTTTCCAAGTACAGGTCTCTGACCTCCTTAGGTAGGCTTATTCCTAGGCGTTTTATTCTTTTTGTTGCAATGGTGAATGGGATTGTTTCCTTAATTTCTCTTTCTGATCTTTCATTGTTAGTGTATAGGAATGCAAGAGATATCTGTGCATTAATTTTGTATCCTGCTACCTTACCAAATTCATTGCTTACCTCTAGTAGTTTTCTGGTGGCATATCTAGGATTATCTGTGTCTATTATCATGTCATCTGCAAACAGTGACAGTTTTACTTCTTTTTTCCAATTTGTATTCCTTTAATTTCTTTTTCTTCTCTGATTGCCGTGGCTAGGACTTCCAAAACTATATTGAATAATAGTGGTGAGAGTGGACATCCTTGTCTTGTTCCTGATCTTAGAGGAAATGCTTTCAGTTTTTCACCATTGAGAATGATGTTTGCTATGGGTTTGTCATATATGGCCTTTATTATGTTGAGGTAGGTTCCCTCTATGCCCACTTACTGGAGACTTTTTATCATAAATTGGTCTTGAATTTTGTTGAAAGCTTTTTCTGCATCTACTGAGATGATCATATGGTTTTTATTCTTCAATTTGTTAATATGGTGTATCATGTTGATTGATCTGCATATACTGAAGAATCCTTTCATCCTTGGGATAAATCCCACTTGGTCGTGGTGTATGATCCTTTTAACGTGTTGTTGGATTCTGTTTGCTACTATTTTGTTGAGGATTTTTGCATCTATATTCATCAGTGATATTGGTCTGTAATTTTCTTTTTTTGTAGTATCTTTGTCTGGTTTTGGTATCAGGGTGATGGTGGCCTTGTAGAATGAGTTGGGGAGTGTTCCTTCCTCTGCAAATTTTTGGAAGAGTTTGAGAAGGATGGGTGTTAGCTCTGTCTCTAAATGTTTCATAGAATTCACCTGTGAAGACATCTGGTCCTGGACTTTTGTTTCTTGGAAGATTTTTTATCACAGTTTCAATTTCATTACTTGTCATTGGTCTGTTCATATTTTCTATTTTTTCCTTGTTCAGTCTTGGAAAGTTGTACCTTTTTAAGAATTTGCCCATTTCTTCCAGGTTGTCCATTTTATTGTAATAGAGTTGCTTGTAGTAGTCTCTTATGATGCTTTGTATTTCTGTGGCGTCAGTTGTAACTTCTCCTTTTTCATTTCTAATTTTACTGATTTGGGTCCTCTCCCTCTTTTTCTTGATGAATCTAGGTTTATCGGTTTTGTTTATCTTCCCAAAAAACAGCTTTTAGTTTTATTGATCTTTGCTATTATTTTCTTTGTTTCTATGTCATTTATTTCTGGTCTAATCTTTATGATTTCTTTCCTTCCACTAACTTTGTTCCTCTTTCTCTAGTTCCTTTAGGTTAGATTGTTTATTTGAGATTTTTCTTGACTCTTGAGGTAGGATTGTATTGTTATAAACTTCCCTCTAAGAACTGCTTTTGCTGCATCCCATACATTTTGGATCATCGTGTTTCATTGTCATTTATCTCTAGGTACTTTTTGATTTCCTCTTCGATTTCTTCAGTGATCTCTCGGTTATTTAGTAATGTATTGTTTAGCCTCCATGTGTTTGTGTTTTGTACATTTAATTCCCTGTAATTTATTTCTAATCTCATAGCATTATGGTTGGAAAAGACACTTGATAAGATTTCAATTTTCTTAAATTTACCGAGGCTTGATTTGTGACGCAAGATGTGATCTATCCTGGAGAATGTTCCATGTGCACTTGAGAAGAAAGTGTAATGTGCTGGTCTTGGATGGAATGTCCTATAAATATCAATTAAATCTATCTGGTCTATTGTGTCATTTAAAGCTTGTGTTTCCTTATTAATTTTCTGTCTGGAGGATCTGTCTGTTCATGTAAGTGAGGTGTTAAAGTCCCCCACAACATACATATGGGTCTTGTTTTTGTATCCATTCAGGGAGCCTGTGTCTTTTGGTTGGAGCATTTAATCCATTCACATTTAAGTAATTATAGATATGTATGTTCCTGTTACCATTGTCTTAATTGTTTTGGGTTTGTTTTCGTAGGTCCTTTTCTTCTGTTGTGTTTCCCACTTAGGGAAATTCCTTTAGTATTTGTTGTAGAGCTGGTTTGGTGGTGCTGAATTCTCTTAGCTTTGCTTGTCTGTAAACCTTTTGATTTCTCTGTCAAGTCTGAATGAGATTCTTGCCAGGTAGAGTAATCTTGATTGTACGTTCTTCCCTTTCATCACTTTAAGTATATCATGCCACGCCCTTCTGGCTTGGGGAGATTCTACACTTCTAACAAGTTCTGTTAGAAAAGCCCATACTGCTGATCTGCTACCATGGATTGAGTATCAAGGCTCTATATCAATTATTCTCAAAGTTAACCCCCCAAACCAGCAGCATCCACTTCACCAGGGAACTTGTTAGAAATGTACATTCCTAGGCCTAGCCCCAGACTACTGAATCAGAAACTACAGCTGACTCTTGAAAAACATGGGTTTGAACTCTTGGGTCCACTTATACTTGGATTTTTCTTCAATAGAATGTACAATAAGATCTGCAGTTGGTGGAACTGGTGGGTTCCAAGGGCCAAGTATAAATTTTATGTTGATTTTTAACTTCCTGTTGGATTGGCACCCCCGAAACCCAGCCTTATTCAAGGAACACCTGTATTCTGAATTGTAACAAGCCCTTCTGATCAGTATGGCATATGTGATAATGTGATAACTCCTGCTGTAGATTAATGGTTCTCAAATTTAGAATGTACATTGGACTCATCAGAAAACATATGCCTGCATCCACCCCCAGAGATTCTGATTTAATTGGCATGGGCAAAACATAGGAGTTTTAAAGTCTCTCCAGGAGATTATAATATGCAGCGAAGTTTGAGCACCACTGAACTAGAATGTAAGCTCTACAGAAGTAGGAATTTGGTCATTGCTGAATCCCAAGTGCCTAGAAGAATGTCTGGCACTAGTTGACATCTCATTAATATTTACTGAATGAATAATGAATAAAACGATGAGAAGAAAAATAAACCCCTGAGTTACTTTAAAAACAGTCTGCTTTATGATAACAGAGGAAATCTGTCATCTCTCCAATGGGAAATCTGTTTTCAGCTCAGAATACAACGTAGACATGAACTTTTTCACCAAAACCTATTTGAAATACTCCCTCATCATCACAGCAACATTTTGAAGCCAGAAAACATAGACTCAACACTTGAAGATTTAAAAAGAAAGTCAGAATGAAACTAAATATAGCTATTTAATATAACAAAAAACAGAGGAGATGTAATGCTGTAGTATAGAAACAAATAAAAGCTTAGGAGCTGAAACTTTGAATAATTGCTTTGCAGACAAAGTAGGATTCTAGATCAAAGCAAAATAGAAAACATCTTTTGGTCACCCTAGTTAAAAGTTCCTAAGTGAAGGAAAAAATTGATGTGAGAACTCCACAGCATAGTATTCACAGTAGTTGTATGCAAGCATGTACTGAGTTAATGTGTAGCAAAATATGTACTTTTATAGGGAAGACTCAATCATACTCAATTTCAAAACAGAACATTACTGCAACATTAACTTTTCACTGCATTGTGTGAAAGGAATACACATCAGTTTTTGTTGGGATATAGCAACAGCAACAACAAAACAGGCAAGGGGTATGCATACTTTATGAGACCTTCATTTGTTAATTTCAAACTTCTCTGCACTAACTCATCACTCTACTGTACTCAGGTCAAACCTCTGCAGAATGTGCAACACTAAATTAAAAGAGTTTCTCTCCCAAATCAGTTTCTCAAGGAATGTCTAATTCAAAATTCAAACCACCAAGGGGTTAACCTGTCTAAGGCTTTCTCCAAGTTCCCACAATACTTACAGAAATTAAGGCAAGGCTGCCAAAATATAGAGAATCAGCTGCTGAGGCCCAAAAAAATTAAGTACAGGAACTTAATCCCAGAGAAGTCAGTGACTGGGAAAAGAGATGTGAAACAGGGACTCATTTTTTGAAACAGAGTTTTAAATGGGATATTGTGCATAAAGAAAAAAAAGCCAAGTTCCAGGTTTTAGGATTAAGGTACCAAATCAGAGTAAAATAAGCCAAAAGGATAAATATGTTGAGCTACTTACACTTAAATTTCTTGAGCTTCTCTTTATTAAGGCTCTATTGTTCCCAAGGCTAGAGGCTGTAGAGACTGAAATTTCCATTTAAAGGTAAATGGTCACAGCTGTGAGGGCCATGAAGGAAAGGGAAACCACACAACACATGATTATTTCCATAACTTCAGGGTAATATAAAATAGTCAAAAAAGATTCAAAAAGATCTTCAAGGGAAAATTAAATAGAACAGAAACTGAAGGCTGTAAAATAGTTCACTGTAAATATGTGAGAATTCTCTATACAGAGAGGTAATATCATACATTTTATGTAAGACCTAATATTAGGAAAACCCAAAAAACATAAATCACTTTCAAGCCTTTAAAAAAAATTCCCGGAGTAGAAATATTTGTTATTTTTCTCCATGTATTGTTATCTTTTGCATTGAATTTTTTTCTGTTTAACTTTTCTTCTTCATAACTCAATATACAAACACTAAATGTAAAAAGTCACAACTCCTGCATTATCTTGTTATCAAAAACCTATTATTTTCAAGGAGGTAAGACAAGCTCTATGATTCAGAAAGGAAATTCACATCCAAAGGTTTTATAGAGAAAAATAGGGCCAGACAAGCATCTTCCCAATGAGCAGCTATACTTGATGGCTAAGCATCAAACCAGATTAAGAAGGAATAGAATGGATTTCCAAGAGAAGAAGGCAGAGAGCAAGGTCCAAGGTAACATGTAGAAAAAGAGGCTTTCTACACTTGGCCTGATTAGATGTACCCTGTTTGGTGTGGGAGTCCCCGGAAGAAGGGGCCAGCACCCAAAGAATAGTAGTTAAGTGTTCCTTGCAGCATAGGCAGGTTGCTTGATGTTCTACAAAACACCCATAGTTATAACAGTAACTCAGCCAAATATGTAAAACTTGAAAAAATGGAATATTTAAGTTCTTCTTAGAAAAAAGAACACAAATTCATCATTCATCAATGTGGTCCAAAGGTGTATTTTATAGACTTTCAGGAAAGAACATGATATGGGTGTAAGTTCCCATCCTGCCCCAGGTGTCATTGGACCCTGCCCTGGCCCCCACTTCCCATCTCCAGAAATAGACTTAAATATAGAAACAGGTAAAATTATATGTCAACACTGGACTCTAGAGAAAAACACTGTCTACATGCCTCAAACTTCTAAACAGTTCTGCTAAGAAAGTTTCACATACACCAACACATTTAAGAGCTGTTGCAGACACCATGTTGCCGATTACTTTTTTTCTTCATCTTCACTCTAGATGGCAATGTGGCCAGCTTAAAAAACTGGTCTGGCCTGGAGTATATTTTTGTGACTTTCACTGGGCTCAGCCCAAAAATCTTTGAGTGGCATACCCTACAGAGCTCTTATAAAGTTCCACTTCTTCAAATTATTAGTGCTAAGAAAACATAGGGGAAAAGCTTTATAACATTGGATTTGGCAATGATTTCTTGAATATGACACCAAAAGCACAAAGAAAAGAAAAATAGATAAGTTAGACCATCAAAATTAAGAACTTTTGTGCTTCAAGGGACACTATCAAGGGACTGGAAAGAAAATCCACGGAATAGAAGAAGATATCTGAAAATCATATCTGATAAGGGATTAATATCTGGAATATAGTTGACTGTTGAACAACGTGGGGTTAGGGGTGCCAACCATCCACACAGTCAAAACTCTGCATATAACTTTACAGTTGGCCCTCCATATCCACAGTTCTGCATCCACGATTCAAATAACCATAGATCATATGGTACTATAGTACATACAGTGAAAAAATCGGCAGATAAGTGGACCCACACAGTTCAAACCTGTGTTATTCAAGGGTCAACTATATATAAAAAACTCTTACAACTCAGTGAAAATAAACTATCAGATTGAAAATGGGCAGAGGACTTGGATAGACATTTCTCCAAAGATAATATCAGTAAGCACATGAGAGATGCTCAACATCACTAACCATTAGTGCAATGAAAATCAAATCAAAACCACAAGCTATCACTTCACACCCATTAGGATAGCTATTATAAACACACACACAAACACATATATATATATAGAGAGAGAGAGAGAGAGAGAAAATAAGTGTTGGTGAGGATATGGGGAAATTGGAACTCTTCTGCTTTGCTGGTGGGAATGTAAAATAGTCCAGTCACTGTAGAAAACAGTACTGAGGTTCCTCAAAAAAAATAAACATAGAATTACCATATGATCCAGCAATTTCACTTCTGGGTGTATATCTCAAAGAACTGAAGTACGGATTCAAAAAGATATTTGTATACCACTATTCATAGAGGCGTTATTCATAATAGCCAGAAGACGGAAACAACCCAATGTCCATCAACGGAATGGACAAACAAAACACGTTATCTATATACAATGGAATATTATTCAGCCTTAAAAGGAAAGAAATTTTAACACCTGCTAAAACATGAACTTTGAAGACATTATGCTTAGTGAAATAAGCCAGACACACAAATATCGTATGAGTCTACTTATATAAGGTACATAGAAGAGTCAAATTCATAAAGTACAATAATGGTTAAAAGGGGCCGGAGGGAGGGGGAAATAGGGAGTTACTGTTTAATGGGCACAGAGTTTTGGTCTGGGATGATGAAAATGTTCTAGAGATGGATAGTGGTGCAATGTGAGTGTACTTAATGCTACTGAATTGTAGAATCAAAATTTATTAAAATGGTAAATTTATTATATATATTTTGACACATTAAATCTTTTTTTAAATTGTGAGTGCTAGACCTTAGTAGGTCACATTAGATGCCCCAAATTTCATTCTTATTTATGCCTTAATCTTTGTGCTGGGCCAACAGAGAGAGCTGTACCAACATTTTCACAAATAAAGGGAACAAATAACTGTGTTATAGCCATAATTTCTTAGGTTAAAAAAAATGCACTTCCTAATCCTTTCTTCAAAGAAAACACACAAGGCTTGTAATTAACTGTGACCATCCACATTTAAGTATTCATTTTAATTTTTCAGTGTGATTGTAGTAATAGATGAATTTTAACAGTATGACCAAAAACTTATTTAGACTTAGGTCTTATAAACTTAATTAAATTGATAAGATACTATACTCTCCATACTAGAAAATGCCAATGATCTGTTTTACTTTCTCATAAAATGTTACCTTGTCTTTGTTTTTCATTTTTAAATTATACTATTAAGAACAAAGAAATCATCCAACACATCTTCTCTGAGAAGTTTGGGTGAAAGCTTAGAACTGTCAGAAACTATTACCACAAATGGAGCCTGGCATTTCAAAAGAAAAAGATTTGATTTAATTTAACTTCAAGAGATAAACTGAAATAGAAACTAAGGAGATGGAAACCTTGTAATCCTACTGAAACAAAGGAAGGGCTTTTCATAGTAATTAGTTTCACTTTTACTGTACTGCATTGTGAAGAGAAACATTATCTGTACACCTAGCAAATGTGAGAGAAGGGAAATCAGTGTGCAAGTTGGAAAGACGTTCGAGAAATTCACATGAGCTATTCGAGAACTGAAAAATTAGGCTTTCTTTGATGTCCCTGAAAATGTAATTCTAAAGAGTAGGCTTCAAATTTTAAAAACTCCTATGTTCATAACCAGCATAAATGCTTACATAAATTCCTCCCAAATTTTCTTCCTTTACTCTTTATTTCTTAGTGATGCTCATTGGGATTTTTTTTTCCTTAAAAGCAACCAAATCCACCGGGGTACTACAGTCACAGTCAAAAGTCAGGGGTATTCCTGGCATGGTTCCTGCTTTAACTTGAAGTGGAGACAATCACATTACGTGAAGCTCTCCACCGTCCTTTCTGCCAGTCCATTTTGGCAGAGGTCTGTCTAAGCAGAAGGAGATCGGAAGGAATCTTTTGTCCAAAAGCAGCATGAGGATGACAATACGAATAAGGGGATTTGTGAGGAAGTGGAAGGATAATTTCATCTGTTACTCTAACACCAAAGATTGAAAGTAGTGAGGGTTGCCGAAATCTGAAGTATATTAGTTTTTTAAATTCCCAAAATATCCACCTTTGAGATGCAATTAAAAGGGAGCTAAAAGCCACCCTATGCCCTAGACCCAGGAAAGCAACTGGAGTTGAAAAAATTGTAGTCATTTTTCAACTGTGTTTTAAAATACTATACTTGTCTTTAGAAACCAAATATTCAGGTTAACTTCTTTAATTTTTTCTTTTCTTCTGCTTACATGGAAAAAGTGATGACACAATTAAAGATCCACAGATAAGAGAACATCCTAATATTTTATTGCATAAGAGACTGAGAGCAAATCGCTTCTTTTAAGAGGGAAAGCACATGGTCTTAATCAAAGTGACCCCCTAGGCCATATTATATCAAGTTCTAAAATTAGATCATCTAATGATATCTATAGTTCATAGTGGTTAGTGGGTTTGAAATGGTTCAACAGTAAGACATAGGAAGTATAACAGCATCCAGAAAATGATACAGGCACCCAAGCAAGAAACAGAAGAGGCATGTGGAAGCACACAACAGGGGAAAGACAATTTGAGGATGTGCTGGAGGCAAACAAAAACTTCCACCAAAGGACAACTGTATGAAGACTGTCCTGACAAATGGAAGTGAAATACGTCCCAAAGCAGAACAGAAGAGGGCAGAAACAGTAAGGACAAAGGTGATGATCAGCAAAACATCAAGACGAACGGGGTGGGGACTTCCCTAGTGGTCCAGTGGTTAAGACTCCGCGCTTCCATGGCAGGGGGCATGGGTTACATCCCTGGTCGGGGTTACTAGAATCCCAGATGCTGCACAGTGTGGCCAAAAAACAAAATGAGTGAATAAAAAAAAAAAATTGGAGTGTACCCTACCAAACTATTATGATCCATATTCTATGTCCACAGTGTGAAAGATCAAGGAGCAGCCGTTAATAATAATAGCCACCATTTAACAAAATGCTTACCATGTGCCCAACACTGTCCTAAGTGCTTTACATACATTTCTTCATTTTATCCTTAAAACTATCCTGAAACAATGGCATTTTTTAGCCCATTTTATAGAAAAAGACAGTGAAGTTTTGAAGTACTTAATGAATTTCCTATCAGCTAGTGCTACCACCACTTAGACTCAGTGATCTAACTGACTTCAACATCCCGGATTCTCCCAGGATATCATGCTACTCTTTAGAGACTAACACTAGAGCAATATTTTGCCTGTACAGTAGTGTGACATGTTACACTTCCACATTTTAAAATCCATTAAGTATACTTCTTCTCTTGAATAGAGTAGCTGTGACAAATTAAGGACACCATTGCAAAATGAAAAAATCTTATCTATTTCGAGAATTTTTAAAATTTAATATCCTTCCAATCAAAGGAGAGAAAATCCCTAAGAAGTATTTTAGATGTAGAAAATGGAGAGAAAAATAAATTATTCTACCCCCTTTAAGAAACTTGAAATAATTTTGCTGCTTCTCTTCCTTCCCCCACCCTCTCTGACACTTTTAACAATCAATGTGAGAATTAATTTCATTTTTCATTATAAGTCCTTGGAGATATTCTTCAACAAAACAAATATTCCACATATTAGAGAAAACAAATGTTTCCTGATGTTACTTATTAATAGAGAAAAATTTTGAAAACAAGTTTTTTACCTACAGAAACTGAAAAATAGTCATTTTTTTGATAGACATGGGTCAGATTTGATTCATTGGCAGACAACAACTTTCTCAATTAGGTTAATAACAAACATTTTCCATAAATTTTTAATTTAATTTTGTTCATCTAAGGCCAAAATTATATTTAGAGTACATGATATGATAAAAGCATTTTATCAAAAATATGGTAGTGGGAAAGGTGTATTGAAATTAACAATAGTTCCCAATGCTTTTGAACATGTACAATAAACAAGGTACCACTAGTTACAGCTATATTTAATAGCCATTTAATCAGTCTTGATAAATTATATTTTGAAAACCTTGCAGAAACAGAAAATGAATACTCCTAATGACTGAATGACTAATACTTTTGTATGTCAGTTCTTGGCTTTCAAAATGAAAAAATAAAAAGAACTGAAGCAGAGCCTAATCAAATTGTCAGCCAATTGTCAATTTAAAAATAAATTATAATGATGGATCACTGTGTGATATTTAGCATATAACCAGGAAGGAGTTCAAAGAATTGAATGACCTACTATGTCAGTCAGAGTCCAGTCAAAAAGAAAAACCAAACTAGATATTTCAAATAGGAGATTGGAGATTTAGTACAGGGAATTCGTTTCACTGTTGTCAAAGCTACTAGAAAAAACAAAACAAAACTTGACGTACTCAGAGATAACCGCAGGAAGCAGCTACAACCTCAAGGGCTGGGGGAATAAAGGGGAAGAGGTAGGTTTACCAAACCCCCAAAAGAGGGGACCCATAGAGCTGGTGCACAGATCTTTGAGGAAGAAGGGCTACTCTGCAACCACTGTGGAATCTCCAAGGAGGAGAAGGGCACAGCAGGGCTGCTTCTGAGAGGATCAAAAGAAACTAAAAGAACAACCAACTGCAGTTGGAGAATCACTGAGAAGTACAGAGAAAACAAGAAGAAATTACCCTTTTCCTTCTTCCTGCCTTCTAGTCTCCCCCTAGAATCCAGCAGGCAGAAGGGTCTGGGAAATGCAGTACAGTAAGTCCCCTATATATGAACATTCAAGTTGCAAACTTTCAAAGATTCGAATGTGCGTTCGCATGTCCAATCAAGTAGATTAGTTCACATATATGATGTACATTGTCACGTGCGTGCATCCCCTACAAGTGGTTGTGCTTTTGTGTACTTTACTGTACAGTACTGTACAGAGTACAGCAGTACAGTATCTTTATTTCAAGCCCAAGATGTCTGGAAGCAAGTGATTTTCTTTGAGGCGGCACTGTTAGTTTTTGAGGCACAGGACCCGAGTGTGGAATGGAACACGAAGGTTGCAGTAGCTGTTCAGAATGCAATCCAGTGCTACTGTGTCATCTATGACAACAAAAAAAGAGCTATCATTTTTTCAAGAGGGTAGATAGAATTGGATCCAGCAAGGAACCAGAACCTGTGCCATCACCATCAGGCGTGAGTGAGATTGCAGCTTGCCCTCCATCTCCTATTGCTGACTATCCTTCAGCTCTACCATCTCCCACCTCCCCTACTTCCTCCAGTCACTAACTCTTCTTGCCTGTTCACTTGATGCCAGCCCCTGTATGCCAGCTGCTGTGCTGTACTACTGTACTTTTCAAGGTACTGTACTGTAAGATTTTAAATGTTTTCTTTATTTTGCGTGTGTTTTTTATGTATTGGGTTGGCCAAAAAGTTCGTTCAGGTTTTTCCATAACAGGTTATGAAAAACCTGAATGAACTTTTTGGCCGACCCAATATTATTTGTGTGAAAAGTTTTATAAACCTATTACAGTACAGTACCATATAGCCGATTGTGTTAGTTGGGTACCTAGGCTAACTTTGTTGGACTTATGAACAAATTGGACTGACGAATGTGCTCTCGGAATGGAACTAGTTCATATGTAGGGGACTTATGTATTCTGAATTGAATCCCCTGCATCCCACAGAAGAACAGAGGAGAGCAAGTTTAGGAATAAGAAACAATAGTAAATAAATAGCACTTGCTGCTATAACAAAACTCTATTCCAGTTTACTTTTTAATATGAACTAGGTTCTCAGTTGTCACATCTACAGAAATAAAAATCAGAAATTAACATTTCTTCTTTTATCAGTAATATTTATTCACAGGTATATGAACTAATTAGGGAAATTAACTCACTAAGAAATGTGTCTCCAATAAATATTTTAGAATAGCAATTATTTACCAAATTGGTCATTTTTTATGCTGCTTTGATCAATTGGGAACTGATAATTTAATGATGACTTCATCCAGAAAAAGAAAATTTAACATTTAGAACCCTATTGCCACTGGAAATTTAATTTCAACTTATATACATTATTTTGTTTGCAGAAAATTATTAAGAGTAATGAATGAAACACTTCCAAGCATAAAAATGTATTACCTTAGGGGGAAAAAAAAAACAAAAACTGTGGGACAAATGGAATGGAATACAAGTTCAAAAAAGGAATAGAAATAAAAAATTGACTATGGAAGTAAAAATGAATGTTTATACATTTTTAAATTATGGTTTATCAATAAGTTACTGTATTTAAATTTATTGGATATATTTATAAACATGTATTGGACACAAATTTTGAGTTTGAATTGACAATTTGGATTGTCAATATTTACAAAATTTGGAAGTTCTATCATTTGCAGCTATGTAAAATTACAATGACAAATTTAGGCATCAACTTAAATTTGGATGGGAGAATACATAGTTTGTTTTTAAATTATTTTAGAAGGTAAACTAGCAAAAAGGTTCAAAAACTACAGAAATAAACAGTGTTTATGTGATTACTCCCTGGTAGTGGTTCTCTTCTCCCTTTCCAACTTATCCTTCACCTCGCATTTTCCCCAGAGACCTTCTTTCCTTTTCTGCTCTAATTTCTCCTACTCTATTTTTGATTTTTAAAAATTCCATATTTTGCCTGCCTTCCTTACTTTTTCCCCAGACAGTGACTCTTTCATGAGTGAGATCTGTCATTTCATCAGTTAAGAAACATCACCTACTTTCCTGGAGTTTCCTCTCGCATTGAAGCTTCTGTCCTTGCTGTTGATATATTATGACTCCACAAGGAAATTTGTCCCAAGATGAGAAAGTAAAATGCTAAAATATAAGTGCTATAAGTATATGAACAATTCAATGTCCTTGCAAGGACAAGACCTTTTAAACAGCTTCTCCGAAAAATATGAGATAATGAAATTTAATCCTTCAAGAATGGATTAGTGACTACAGGATAATCAGGAGAACAAATTGTTCTATTAAGTAACTTGGCAGTTAATTAGCTTCAGTATATGCCTAATTCCACTCACCAAAACCTGCCAAATGAGAATTGTCTAAAGACGGTAAGAAGTTGCATGATTTCCAGAACTGCCTCACCCAAGAGGCAACTGTACTTCACAATGGGTAAATGCTCTTTATAGTAAGACATTTTTAAGTATTAGTCCTTTATCTCTCATTTTTGTCCAAATGATCTATTTAGTGGAACGTCACATAAACACTGATAATAATTATGTTGTGGCAGCCAAATATCAATTTAACTGCTAATTTCCAAAACCACTTAATTGCTGGAATAAGTAAATTTACTCAAAACTACGTACAAGAATGTAAGCATTTACATCTTTCTTCTTAAATTTTCTTCAACCAAGGAAAAAAAAAGGTAGGACTGTAGTACGTTAAAAGCCAGGCAGGCAGCTCTTTCTCTGCAGGTAACTGCGCCTTGAAGTAAGCAGGATAGCACATCACACTACATCTCACAGAATGTCAGTCTCAAAATTCATCTTGTGATAGCACAACAGGTAATTTCTCAATCAGATTTTCTCCTCGCCTCACCCAAATAGGGAGATTAGAAATAAGCATCAGATGCTTTGATGCTGCAACTATACAATCTTCACCAGGCAGCAAAAGGTAAAGTGGTCTAAAGGTCTGTAATTCATTTTATCATAATTGCATTTTGTTGCCTGTGGCTTCTCCTATAATTAAAAGCACAGTGTCAGTATTAAACAAGAGCTGTGAGAAAATGTCAGATCCCTCACCAAAGAAACATCAAATTAGAGTAGGGAAGACTGTCAAAAGTTTGCTCTCTGAGTGAATACCAGAATATTTGGAGGAAGATATGCACTCGAAAGTTGTAAAATGGAATCATCTGTGCCAAAATTTTCAAATTTTGTTCATCTTAAGTCAAATGGGAATATTAAAAAAAAGACTGCAGGCACATCTTTAGTGTTTCATATTTTAATATTTGTTGAATGAATAAATCA
This sequence comes from Neophocaena asiaeorientalis asiaeorientalis, assembly GCF_003031525.2. Taxonomy (NCBI): domain Eukaryota; kingdom Metazoa; phylum Chordata; class Mammalia; order Artiodactyla; family Phocoenidae; genus Neophocaena; species Neophocaena asiaeorientalis. Next base: position 3,968,863 of record NW_020175017.1, read on the forward strand.
ATATAAAAATGCCATAACTTGAGTCAGATTGGTATGCTCTCAGAGGCAAAATACTTCCAAGTATTTGGAATTGAATCCCTTTTCAAGTTAATACCAGCACCTATAAGACTATATTTTGCTCACATTACTTTACCATCAAACTTTACCATTGAACTTCAAACAAGGGAGACACTAATTTTAGAAAACCCAGGGCAGAGATAACCAATAAAGCTTTCTTAGTGGCAGCAAAAGGTTGGCAAAAGGTTGGCAAATATTCAGAAGACATGCACTAGTCTGAAGAAATGCTAGGCGCTCAAAACACTGGCAGGAATAAAAGTATTTGCCCCAGAAAATATTTAATTAGCAGCTAAACAATATCTATAATAATGAAAATCATTTACTTCTTAAAAATCAAATGTCACCTTGCCAAATATCTTGCAAGCAATACATTCTCTGCCCTATCCATTCTTCATACTCCTTCCCCTCTAATTCATGAAAAGAGAAAGAAGCAAGGGTTGCTTATGTTTGTATCTCACGGAATTTAATAATAAATGGCTAGTCTGTATATCTCTGGACTACTGAAGTGAGTTTTTTTCTTACCTGACCTCTCTGCAAACCTCTCTTAAACCATGTTCCACATTGAAGTCAGCTGGTTTAGACTCATTTTAACCAGTGTTCTCCAACACAGTGAACAGGTAAACTCTAGGGTCAGTGGTTATATTCTTTAAACAATTTTCATTTAATTACTTTAAACTATTGCATTTCCTCACTTAAATTGTACATGAAACAATTAGGTTTAGGCTTTAATTAGGTTTCCAAGAGGCAATACAATAATTTATTATATTAAATGCTCCCATCTTGGTGCTAAGCACCTCAAGTAACCTATGCTCTCTATGTACCAGCTGTACCATCATCACATTTTACTTAAAAATTAATAAGTGGCATTGCCCACCTGTTTTTGAAGGCCGAAACAGATGCTATGCTGTGTTGCACAATCCCCCTACCCTTAACAATCAATGCACTTATTTACCCAGATGCTGGGATTTGTTCTATTGACTGTTTATAGCTCACAGCCAAGTCTTTACCTAGACATTACCCTCATCCAAAAGGTGCTTCCTTGCCCAAGGTCATGCCCCCTCCCTGAGATAAATTTGCGTCCGCAGGTCACCAAAGCAGCTGCCATTTACTCAGCCTCTTATTTCAGGATTCTATTATCTCCACTGTTGTCAAGAAGCCCAGTTCTATAAACAGCATTGCCTACCAATAGTTCTGGCCCACAGAGAAGAAAGATTCCAAGGGATGCTGGCACCCTTCTCACCAGAATATTCCCAATTGCTTTGGTGAATGAAGTGTCTTCTGGAGGCTCTTGCAGGAACATAGTTGGCTGGTGACTTTTTTTTTAACTTTCTGTAGTATATTCACACCTGCATGCCCACTTTCTCTGAGCCTTTTCTATCATCTACCATGGTGATGCTAGGGTTTCTAGCCTGGTCCACTGACACATTATGCCATATAACCACCTCAGACCAAGGAACCCACTTTGTGGAAAAAGAAGGGAGGCAGTGGACATATGGCCAAGAAATCTCCTGATCCTATCATATACTCTACCACCCAGAAACTACTGGCTTGATAATATAACTAAAGAGCCTTTTGAAGGAATACCTGTGGTACCATCTTAAAGATGATATCCTAGAAGACATAGATCCATCATCTAAGATGCAAGCATACCATAAATAAATGACCGTTATGGTGCTGTGTTCCCAGCTCTTAGAAAACGTGGTTCAGAGGAACAAGGGATAAAAACAGAAGTGGCCCACTTACCCTCATTCCCAGGGATTTACTTGGGAAAATGTGTGTTTCCCGTGCTACAACTCCAGATTCTGTGCATTTATAGGTCTTGCTTCCACCGGGGGATATAACAAGAATTCCACTAAATTTTAAGCTACATATTCTGCCTAGTCTTTGGGGTTTCTTGTGCCAAAAAGACTAACAGGCAAGGAGAAGAGTCACTAGCCTGGTGGCATAATTTATTCTGATCATCAAGGTTAGTTACAGAATAATAGAGGCAGAGAAGAACACATTTGGCATGCAAAAATCCACTAGGATGCTTGTCAGTACTCCCTTGCCCAATTTTGACAAGTAAATGGAAAAGTGAAGGAGGCACTCTGAGAAAACAACCCCCAGGGATGGACTGGGTGACTTTACTGTGTAAGCCAACTTACCAGAAAGGGTGTTAGCTGAAAATACAAAGAATCTAGAATGACTAGTGGAAAAGGAGGATCTTGGTGTGGTGGGGTTTTGTTTTGTTTTGTTTGCTTGTTTGCATAGAACTGAGAGGAGCTGCAGTAGCTGGGGCTATATAGTACATCTCTAAACTTCCTTTTGTCAATTTCTCCCAGTAAAAGAGACCAAATAGAACTCTGGAGGAGCTTTTCTCAGATGGTGTGAACTTATTATACGGGTCAAATGGATTTGAGTGGTGCACCATGATGGATGCTATGGTACGCCATCAAGATACTCCCTCAGGACCCAGTCACTCATTTCCCCAGCAGCTGGTAATGCTTCCCACTGAGGGTTCACAGATGAGTCCTTCCCTAGGAATTTTTATCTACTCATAGGAACTGCCTCATCCAAGATTATCCCATCACACAGGGCAGCCAACATCTAATGATATGTAGATTCAGAGGTTCAAGAGTCTGGCCCCCTTGCCTCATTTCAGGACTCTGAAAGAAATTCAATGCTCCCTTGTAATTGGCTGAGGTCTTGTCTGCAACTGTATCATTGTTTAATTTCTTCCTCTGCTCAATCATCGCTTTTTCCCTTCTCTCATAGAACCTGTTGCCAAAAGCACTCCACAACAAACTCTCTGCACACAAGGGTCTGTTTTGCAGAGAGCTCTGTTTCTTGAGGAATCCAACAAAGGCAACGATGTGATGACCACAGTACCATACAGTTTGTATTTTATAGTTTACAGAGCATTTGTTACTTCATGACATTCTCATCACAATTCCAGGAGGTAGGATGAGAAGCTACTGTTATTCCCACTTTGTAAATGATAAAACTCACTTTCAAAGAGTTTATATTAGTAATTTCCCAAGCACACAGAAACACTTATTTATATTCTATCTCATTTCAGAAAAAGAGTTAAGTGACCCAGATTTATGTAAGAATAGTCAGGACTAAAGTATGGGTCATCTGAGGGCAAGTATTCTTATTTCTACTTCAGTGAACCAAAAAATAGTAATATGACTTATACAACAGAAGTGACCACTTATTCATTCAGAATGACCAGTAATTCATTCCAAATAATTACATAATAACCAAAATCAACATCACTTAGAATTGTTAATCCTTTTTTCAAAAAGGAGCAGATAAATCAAAATGAGTTGGCCCTGAACTAAATTTGAGAATCTTTGAAACTGACTTTCCTGCATTGCTCTGGGTAGCATTAAACATTCTTAAAGATATAAATCACCCCTGAGCACAACACAAGGTTGCATATATGTGAGGCCAGATGATCATCATCCATCTGGACAACGTCTGCCCATCTCTCAGAGGCACCCCTGCCCAATGTTGGCCAGAGCGTACTCTCTATATATCTATTCAGTATTTTGAGTCAGACCACTTTCAGCATAATATCTAATGTGGTGAAAACATTTAGTCTTTTTATGTAATGAAATGATAAATAGACAGACGGTAAATTAATTTTAATTTATATAGATGCCCTCTTTAAAGGAGAACTTTCTGGACCTCTGTCATTATCTATAAGCATCACATTTTTGCTTGACAAGCATCTGGAAAATATGCCTGCAGCAGTGCTGTGCCTCTCGCTGTTTGGCTGTAGAAAGCTACATTCCTTCCAGTGCCTCTGATATAGCAAAAACTGGTATAGAATGGAACTACTCCTCCTAGAATGGGTTCAGAACTCAAAGCACATTTCTTAAGGTTATAGCATACTTTTAATTGGCATTTTTGTGATGAATCTCAATCCTATATTGTATTTGATTTTTAAAAACAGACAAAAGATACTTTGAGCCAAGCCCATTGAATAAGGCAAGGGTACTAATATAATCTGCCAAGGTCCTATGAGGAACTTCTCAAAACTGTTAATTCTGTGAGTAGCATAGGAATAGAAGTCACAGGTCTAGAAGTCCTCAGAAAGGAAAACTGTCCCCTTAATGAAAATGGACCCCTTACTAGTCTGCTTAATAATGTGTTCAAAGGAAAGCTCATCTCTTTTCTCCCTGCCTGGATCCCCAGTGGTATTGACCGTTAAGTCAGGGGAACTGGAGTAAAAGTTATTTAGTCCCCTCACTCACGTATAAATAAAAGAGTAGCCATTCAATAGGATTTCTAGTTACTATTTTATAATGGATTCGTAAGGACTTTGAAAAATTCTGGAACATTTGTCACTTCTCCCTTTTTATTTCTACTACTTTCTGCTTTCCTAAAGCAAGGGGAATAGCAGTAGGAGAATAGCAAAGGGTAGCAAGGTTTGTGGGAAAAAAAGGAAATCCAAGGATTATACCCAGGTGAAAGTAGCAACCAAAAGATGGGCCAACAGGTTTACTCCCGAGCCTGGTAGAAAGAAAGCAAGCAAGCAGGTGGGGAGAGGGGAAAGGAAGGAGCATGGGAGGGATGGAAACATTTTTGAAAACAAGGTCTCTATCTACTAATTCTCAATGATCTTCCATTTACACTCAGCAGCATGCTCTGCAAATACTGGGTGCTTGATACGTTTTCCTGTGACTTAAAATTTAATGCTAGAAAGTGTATTCACTGTCTCTAAAACTATCACGATCTATATAGCTAATGTAAAAGGTCTTCATCAGAACACATTTTTCACAAATTTCTACAGTCTTTTTCTGTAGCTCATCTATTAGAAGATAGCATGAAACCACTCTGATCAACTTTGATCAACCTGTGTTCTTTCTTCTGCGCTGTAGCAAATCATTCAGTTGATGAGTTAGGGAGTCAACCAAGCACTTGGTTGTAACATATCTTAAAAGTAACTTGGGCAAGACCTTCAAGATGGTGGAGGAGTAAGACACGGAGATCACGTTCCTCCCCACAAATACATCTACATGTGGAACAAATCCTACAGAACACCTACTGAATGCTGGAAGAAGACCTCAGACCTCCCAAAAGGCAAGAAAACTCCCCACATACCTGGGTAGGGCAAAAGAAAAAAGGAAAAACAGAGACAAAAGAATAGGGACAGGACCTGCATCTCTGGAAGGGAGCCATGAAGGAGGAAAGGTTTCCACACACTAGGAAGCCCCTTCGTGGGTGGAGACTGGGGGCGGGGGAAGCTTCTGAGACACAGAGGAGAGAGCAGCAACAGGGTTGCAGAGGGCAAAGCAGAAAGATTCCTGCACAGGGATAGGTGCCAACCAGCACTCACCAGCACGAGAGGCTTGTCTGCTCACCCGCCAGGACGGGCGGGGGCTGGAAGCTGATGCTTGGGCTTCAGTGGGATCCCAGGGAGAGGACTGGGGTTGGCTGCGTGAACACAGCCTGAAGGGGGCTAGTACGCCACAGCTAGCCGGGAAGGGGTCCAAGAAAAAGTCTGGAACTGCCTAAGAGGCAAGAGACCATTGTTTCAGGGTACGCGAAGAGAGGGGATTCAGAGCACCACCTAAACGAGCTGCAGGGACAGGTGCGAGCCGCGGCTATCAGCGCACATTCCAGAGACGGGCATAAGACTCCATGGCTGCTGCTGCAGCCACCAAGAAGCCTGTGTGCGAGCACAGGTCACTATCCACACCTCCCCTCCCGGGAGCCTGTGCAGCCCACCACTGCCAGGGTCCCTGGATCCAGGGACAACTTCCCCGGGAGAACTCACGGCGCGCATCAGGCTGGTGCAACGTCACACCGGCTTCTGCCACCGCAGGCTTGCCCCGCACTCCGTATCCCTCCCTCCCCCCGGAATGAGTGAGCCAGAGCCCCTGAATCAGCTGCTCCTTTAACCCCGTCCTCTCTGAGCGAAGAACAGACGCCCTCAGGCGACCTACAACACAGAGGCAGGGCCAAATCCAAAGCTGAACCCCAGGAGCTGTGCAACAAAGAAGAGAAAAGGAAATCTCTCCCGGCAGCCTCAGGAGCAGTGGATTAAACCTCCACAGTCAACTTGATGTACCCTGCATCTGTGGAACACCTGAATACACTACAAATCATCCCAACACTGAGGCGGTGGACTTTGGGAGCAAATGTAGACCTGGGGTTTGCTTTCTGCATCTAATTTATTTCTGGTCTTATGTTTATCTTAGTTTAGCATTTAGAGTTTACTGTCATTGGTAGATTTGTTAATTTATTTGGTTGCTCTTTTTTTTTTTAATATAGAGATATATTTTTTTTTTCCTTTTTCTCTTTTTGTGAGTGTGTATGTGTATGCTTCTTTGTGTGATTTTGTCTGCACAGCTTTGCTTTTACCATTTCTCCTAGGGTTCTGTCTGCCCAGTTTCTTTGTTTGTTTGTTTTTTAAGTATAGTTTTTAGCACTTGTTATCATAGGTGGATTTGTTTTTTGGATTGGATGCTCTCTTCTTTATTTTTTTAATTCTTTTTTATTTTCAATTTTTTAATTATTTTAATTATTTAATTTTATTTTTTTCCTGCTTTTTTTCTCACTTTTCTTCTGTGCCATGTGGCTGACGGTGTCTTCATGCTCCAACTGGATGTCAGGCCTGTGCCTATGAGGTTGGAGAGCAGAGTTCAGGACACTGGTCCACCACAGACATCACAGTTCCACATAATATCAAATGGTGAAAGCTCTCCCAGAGATCTGCACCTCAATGCTAAGATGCATCTCCATTCAATGATCAACAAGCCACACTGCTGGATACCTCATGCCAAACAACAAGCAAGACAGGAACACAACTCCTCCGATTAGCAGAGAGGCTCCCTAAAATAATAATAAGGTCATAGACACCCCAAAACACACCACCAGACACAATCCTGCCCACCAGAAAGACAAGATCCAGCCACATACACCAGAACACAGGCACCAGTCCCCTCCACCAGGAAGCCTACACAAACTACTGACCAACTTAGCCACTGTGGGCAGACACCAAAAACAATGGGGACTACAAACGTGCAGCCTGCATAAAGGAGATCCCAAACACAGTAAGTTAAGCAAAATGAGAAGACAGAGAAACACACAGGAAATGAAGGAGCAAGGTAGAAACCCACCAGACCAAACAAATGAAGAGGAAATAGGCAGTCTGCCTGAAAAAGAATTCAGAGTAATGAGAGGAAACATGATCCAAACTCCTGGAAATATAATGGAGAAAACACAAGAAATGTTTAATAAGAACCTAGAAGAACTAAAGAGCGAACAAACAATGATGAACATAATAAATGAAATTTAAAATTCTCTAGAAGGAATCAATAGCAGAATAACTGAGGCAGAAGAGCAGATAAGTGACCTGGAAGATAAAATAGTGGAAATAAATACAGCAGAGCAGAATAAAGAAAAAAGAATGAAAAGAAGTGAGGACAGTCTCAGAGGCCTCTGGGACAACATTAAACACACCAACATTTGAATTATAGGGGTTCCAGAAGAAAAAGAGAAAAAGAAAGGGTCTGAGAAAATATTTGAAGAGATTTTTCCTTTCCCTAATATGGGAAAGGAAATATGCAATCAAGTCCAGGAAGAACAGAGAGTCCCATACAGGATAAATCCCAGGAGAAAAATGACAACACACATATTAATCAAACTATCAAAAATTAAATAAAAGGAAAAAATATTAAAAGCAGCAAGGGAAAAACAACAAATAACACACAAGGGAATCCCCATAAGGTTAACAGCTGATCTTTCAGCAGAAACTCTGCAAGTCAGAAGGGAGTGTAAGGACATATTTAAAGTGATGAGAGGGAAAAACCTACAACCAAGATTACTCTACACAGCAAGGATCTAATTCAGATTTGATGGAGAAATTAAAACCTTTACAGACAAGCAAAAGCTAAGAGAATTCAGCACCACCAAACCAGCTTTACAACAAACGCTAAAGGAATGTCTCTAGGCAGGAAACACAAGAGAAGGAAAAGATCTCCAATAACAAATGCAAAACAATTAAGAAAATGGTAACAGGAACATACATATTGAAAACTACCTTAAATGTAAATGGATTAAATGCTCCAATAAAAAGAAACAGACTGGCTGAATGGATACAAAAACAAGACCCGTATATATGCTGTCTACAAGAGACCCACTTCAGACCTAGGGACACATACAGACTGAATGTGAGGGAATGGAAAAAGATATTCCATGCAAATGGAAATCAAAAGAAAGCTGGATTAGCAATTCTTATATCAGACAAAATAGAATTTAAAATAAAGACTAATACAAGAGACAAAGAAGGACACTACATAATGATCAAGGGATTGATCCAAGAAGAAGATATAACAATTGTAAATATTTATGCACCCAACATAGGAGCACCTCAATACATAAGGCAAATGCTAACAGCCATAAAAGGGGAAATCAACAATAACACAATCATAGTAGGAGATTTTAACACCCCACTTTCACCAATGGACAGATCATCCAAAATGAAAATGAATAAGGAAACACAAGCTTTAAATGATACATTAAATAAGATTGACTTAATTGATATTTATAGGACATTCCATCCAAAAACAACAGAACACACTTTCTTTTTTTTTTTTTTTTTAGTACGCGGGCCTCTCACTGTTGTGGCCTCTCCCGTTGCGGCACACAGGCTCCAGACGCACAGGCTCTGCAGCCATGGCTCACGGGCCCAGCCGCTCCACAACATGTGGGATCTTCCCGGACCAGGGCACGAACCCGTGTCCCCTGCATCGGCAGGTGGACTCTCAACCACTGCGCCACCAGGGAAGCCCCAGAATACACTTTCTTTGCGCCACCAGGGAAGCCCCAGAATACACTTTCTTATCAAGTGCCCATGAAACATTCTCCAGGATAGATCATATCTTGGGTCACAAATCAAGCCTTTGTAAATTTAAGAAAATTGAAATCGTATCAAGTACCTTTTGTGACCCCCAACGCCACGAGACTAGATATCAATTACAGGAAAAAATCTGTAAAAAAGAAAAGTACATGGAGGCTAAACAATACACAACTAAATAACCAAGAGCTCACTGAAGAAATCAAAGAGGAAATCAAAAAATACCTAGAAACAAATGACAACGAAACAAAACAGCCCAAAACCTATGGGACGCAGCAACCGCAGTTCAAAGAGGGAACTTTACAGCAATACAATCCTACTTAAAGAAACAAGAAACGTCTCAAATAAACAACCTAACCTTCCACCTAAAGCAATTAGAGAAAGAAGAACAAAAAACCATGAAGTTAGCAGAAAAAAAGAAATCTTAAAGATCAGATCAGAAATAAATGAAAAAGAAATGAAGGAAACAATAGCAACAATCAATAAACCTAAAAGCTGGTTCTCTGAGAAGATAAACAAAATTAATAAACCATTAGCCAGACTCATGAAGAAAAAATGGGAGAAGACTCAAATCAACAGAATTAGAAAAGAAAAAGGAGAAGTAACAACTGACACTGCAGAAATACAAAGGATCATGAGAGATTGCTAAAAGCAACTATATGCTAATAAAATGGACAACCTGGAAGAAATGGACAAATTCTTAGAAAAGCACAACATTCCGAGACTCAACCAGGAAGAAATAGAAAATATAAACAGACCAATCACAAGCACTGAAATTGAGACTGTGATTAAAATTCTTCCAACAAACAAAAGTGGAAGACCAGAGGGCTTCACAGGTGAATTCTATCAAACATTTAGAGAAGAGCTAACTCCTACCTTCTCAAACTCTTCCAAAATATAGCACAGGGAGGAACACTCCCCAACTCATTCTACAAGGCCACCATCACCCTGATACCAAAACCAGACCAAGATGTCACAAACAAAGAAAACTACAGGCCAATAGCAGTAATGAATATAATAAAGGCCATATATGACAAACCCACAGCCAACAGAGTACTCAATGGTGAAAAACTGAAACCATTTCCTCTAATATCAGGAACAAGACAAGGTTGTCCACTCTCAGCACTATTATTCAACATAGTTTTGGAAGTTTTAGCCACAGCACTCAGAGAAGAAAAACAAATAAAAGGAATCCAAATCATAAAAGAAGAAGTAAAGCTGTCACTGTTTGTGGATGACATGATACCATATGCAGAGAATCCTAAAAATGTTACCAGAAAACTACCAGAGCTAATCAATGAATTTGGTAAAGTAGCAGGATACAAAATTCATGCACAGAAATCTCTTGCATTCTTATACACTAATGATGAAAAATCTGAAAGACAAATTAAGGAAACACTCCCATTTACCATGAGAACAGAAAGAATAAAACACTTAGGAATAAACCTACCTAAGGAGACAAAAGACCTGTATGCAGAAAAGTGTAAGACACTGATGAAAGAAATTAAAGATAATACAAACAGATGGAGAGATATACCATGTTCTTGGATTGGAAGAATCAACACTGTGAAAATGACTATACTACCCAAAGCAACTTACAGATTCAGTGCAATCCCTATCACACTACCAATGGCATTTTTCACAGAACTATAACAAAAAATTTCACAATTTTTATGGAAACATGAAAGACCCGGAATTGCCAAAGTGATCTTGAGAAAGAAAAACGGAGTTGGAGGAATCAGGCTCCTGTACTTCAGACTATACTACAAAGCTACAGTAATCGAGAGAGTATGGTACTGGCACAAAAACAGAAACATAGATCAATGGAACAGTATAGAAAGCCCAGAAATAAAGCCATGCACCTATGGTCACCTAATTTTTGATAAAGAAGGCAAGAATATACAGTGGAGAAAAGACAGCCTCTTCAATAAGTGGTGCTGGGAAAACTGGACACCTACATGTAAAAGAATGAAATTAGAACACTCCCTAATACCATACACAAAAATAAACTCAAAATGGATTAAAGACCTAAACGTAAGGCCAGACACTATAAAATTCTGAAAGGAAAACATAGGCAGAACTCTCTATGACATAAATCACAGCAAGATCCTTTTTGACCCACCTCCTAGAGAAAGGGAAATAAAAACAAAAATAAACAAATGGGACCTAATGAAACTTAAAAGCACTTGCACAGCAAAGGAAACCATTAACAGGACAATAACACAACCCTCAGAATGGGAGAAAATATTTGCAAATGAAGAAACTGACTAAGGGTTAATCTCCAAAATATACAAGCAGCCCATGCAGTTCAATATCAAAAAAACAAACAAGCCAATCCAAAAATGGGCAGAAGACCTAAATAGACATTTCTCCAAAGAAGATACACATATCTCCAACAAACACATGAAAGGATGCTCAACATCACTAATCATTAGAAAAATGCAAATCAAAACTACAATGAGGTATCACCTCACACCAGTCAGCAAGGCCATCATCAAAAAATATACAAACAGTACATGCTGGAGAGGGTGTGGAGAAAAGGGAACCTTCTTGCACTGTTGGTGGGAATGCAAATTGGTACAGCCACTATGGAGAACAGTATGGAGGTTCCTTAAAAAACTAAAAGTAGAACTACCATACTACCCAGCAACCCCACTACTGGGAATATACCCTTAGAAAACCATAATTCAAAGAGTCATGTATCACAATGTTCACTGCAGCTCTATTTACAATAGCCAGGACATGGAAGCAACCTAAGTGTCCATTGACTGATGAATGGAGAAAGAAGATGTGGCACGTATATACAATGGAATATTACTCAGCCATAAAAAGAAACAAAATTGAGTTATTTGTAGTGAGGTGGATGGACCTAGAGTCTGTCATACAGACTTAAGTAAGTCAAAAGGAGAAAAACAAATACTGTATGCTAACACATATATATGGAATCTAACAAAAGAAAAAAAATGGTTCTGAGGAACCTAGGGGCAGGAAAGGAATAGAGACACAGATGTAGAGAATGGACTTGAGGTCACGGGGAGCGGGAAGGCTAAGCTTGGACGAATGGAGATAGTGGCACGGACAAATATACACTACCAAATGTAAAACAGATGGCTAGTGGGAAGCAGCTGCATAGCACAGGGAGATCAGCTCAGTGCTTTGTGACACCTAGATGGGTAGAATAGGGAGGATGGGAGGGAGATGCAAGAGGGAGGAGATATGGGGATATATGTATATGTATAGCTGATTCACTTTGTTATACAGCAGAAGGCAACACACCATTGTAAAGCAATTATACTCTAATAAAGATGTTTAAAAAAAAACTTAGGCATATCAATGCACGCTCATGAAAATTACTTATAGTTCTATTCCATAAAATTTCTAGATATTAAACAGTTGTACATTAGAGATGAGGTGGGGAACAGATGTGCATGTTCACCAGAGGTTGATGCAAAAGGATAATGGTTCTTGTATTGACGTGCAGCTAAGCTTCCAGTTGCTAAATTAGCTGCTTCACATATTTCTAACTTGCTATGTCAGGGTTAGTGGGCAAAGACACAGCATGTCCATACACTTCTTCTCTGATCCAATTCTGTCTTTACTTCATAATTTTGTTTTGAAACAAACAGAAACTAACAGTTACTGCCAAAGTTAAGGGCAAAAAATTTACTGTTTTGAATTATTACTTATTACATCTTGAAATAAATCTCCAAGGAAGGTAGCTCAGTCACCTACATCAGTTTCATTTTCAGATGCTTATTTTACTAATTTTGGCAGTTCATATTCAAATTTTTCTTCCAAGATTCCAGAAGAAAAAACAAAAACCTCAAGAAACAATGATGACACTAACTTACAAACTTACAGTAGACAGGGTGAAACTTTCTTAATACAGTACATTATTTTTAAACAATATTGGAACCAAATGGAGGTACACAAATAGTTTCAAATTATCTCAATAAACATTAATATTTTGTCAGTTTCTAAATTCCTAGAACATGAAACATGTTTGTTTTGTATTAGATTTTTCAATGCACAGAAAAATATGTAGCACTTAATTAAATCTTAATTCTTAGGTGCTTTCAGGAAATTTTGTTGAAATAAGTTAGAAAGATTTTAGATAGTTACTGGTTGAATTCTATAGGATTTGGGAATATCACTGAACCCTGTTCATTGAAACCCAAACTGTTCTAATTCTACTTCATCCCAAGGCTCAAGTTTTACAAAATCACATTTATATTTGGATATTTAATTTTTCATATTAGCTTACTTATCCTCTAAATAAGTGTTCTAATCCAGTTAATACAGTTAGTCTGTATAAATGAAATTATTACACTTCAGATTTCAAATATATTTACAGATATTTCCCTTAGTCTTTGAGATGAATATCATCTAAGGAGAGACAACACAAACTTCTTTCCTATTTGTGGAGAATACTCAGTTGGTTATAATACCGGTAGGATAGAGTATCCCAGCACTAACATGGGAGCTTAAGGAAGGAGGCAGATTCTATCCCTGGGATACAGGACAAAATCCTGGGAAGTAGGCTCAGCTACTTTGATATCTGATATTCTTAAGAGTTTGGATCTTGGGAGAAGAATGTGAAGACATTGGACAAGTTTAGAGATCAGTCCTATGAGGTGACCTAGGTTGTGGTTTCTGCTATCTGTGGTCACTGCCTGTTTTCTAAGCCAGGCTCTCTACCCTTGTCTGAAACTGTGAGTTATCTAACGTTTATAAATTTCCTTTCAACTTAAATTATCCAGTTGATTTTTATTACTAGCAACCAAGAGCACTGACTGACATAGGCTTAGAAAACGACCCAGTTTTCTGAAAAAATCATCTTTCATACTGTTTTCTTTTTTACATGTTGGAATAGTATTAAAGTGGTCCTCAAGCATCTTCCTTTGACCACTTGGGAATTACAGGCTCTACTCCATTGGACTTGGTAGATAAAAATTGAACATCCAGAGCTCAACTTAAGTACTCACTTATCTCTTCAGTTCATTAGTTTTTATTTTCTAAATGTGGTGTTTTTATATACTGCGTATAAGAAGCCTATGTATATCAGAAGCTTATATGGTTTTTTTTTCCTATTTTAACAGAAAAGTATTTAAGATTGTCCACCTTTTCTCCTGTAGATTTTGTGTTACTTTGATAATAATGAAGTTTCTACACTCTGCCTTTACTCCCTGGTTCGTTCCCTCAATATTTTTTCATAAATTTTGCAATGGATTTCTGCTTCATTGCTCTTAAAGATCTTTATTTCACTTCTCCATTAATTGCCATTAAAATAACATTTCCTAAGTCATGTTCCAAAGAAGTTTCCATAAATAAGTGTACTCAACACTGAGTTAACCAAACAAAGTTAAACAAATCGTTCTCTGCAACCCTTCTCAGAGCCTTAGTACACTAAAATGTGCTTTGTGAATCTCTAAGAAGAAGATACAAATTGAAGTGTTTCCTAAGATTGCTTGCTCTTGGGACCCATTTTGCCCAGAGCAACTTCCAATATGATTCCGCAGAGTATGGTTTTTAAAAATGCCATACTGGAGAAACCTTTCCAGAATACAGATAGAATCATATATTCTTCTGGATTAAAATTCTTCAGTGGTGTTTCATCACCTACTGTAGTAGGGGGTCAGCAAACTACAGCCTGTGGGTTAAATCCGAAATAGAGTCTGTTTTTGTACAATGTGTCAGCTAAGAATAGTTTTTACATTTTTTTAATGTTTGGAAAAAAGCAGTTATATTTCATGACATGTAGAAATTATGCAAAATTCAAATTTCAGTGTTCAGTTTTTAAAGTGCATCTATGTTCATTCACATATGGTCCATGGCTGTTTTAATGGTACAATGACAAAGTTGTCCTTGTTATAGAGACTGTATGGCCTACAAAACTAAAATATTTACTACCTGGCTTATTGCAGAAAAAGTATGCTGACCCCTATACTATAGGATAAAGTATAAACCCCTTACTAAATAAAAGGCCCTTTAAAATCCAGCCCATGCCTACCTACTCAGACTAATCTCCCACACTCCTCTACCTGTGTTTGAAACACCAAAGAACTGCTTGAAGTTACACTATCTCACGTTTCCAAGTTTTTACATCTGGTGCTCCCTTTTCCCAAATCCCCATCCACCCCCTCCCCAAACCCTTGACAAGTTTATACCCCTCTTTCAAAGTGTTCCAGTTTCAGACTGTGTTATCCTAAGTAAGAGAATTGCCTTAACACCTTTCACTCTCTTCTCCTTGATTTCTATGTACTGTCAAGTACTTATGTTGATTTATAAATACCTGATTAGTACTTCTTCATTGGATCATGAGTTCCTGGAGGACAGAAATATTATCTTTTCACCTGGGTATCCCCAGCACCTAACATAATCATTGACACAAATAACTGTGACGGGGAAAAGGAAAAAGGGAAGGAGAGAAAGGGAGGAAGGGGGGAAAAAAGGAAAAGGTGAAAGGAAGAAGAAAGGGCAAAGGGAACAAGAGAGAAAATGGAAAAAAAAGATGAAGGAGCAGAGTTTTTTGCTTCTGAGTATAGTTAATTTGCTAGTGCAGAAATTTACTTATCCAGAATTTAATTCTGCCCCTGAATAGTTTATAATTAGAAAATTTGAAGGGGGTTATTTTAGATACTAAAGGATATATAAAAGGATATTAAATATAGATATACTTATCTATTGACAATATACATATTTACTATGCAACATTAATGACCATTTTTTATTTTTCTTTACATATGAAGACTTTTTATCCGTTTTTTAAAAACCTCATATTTTGGGACTTCCCTGGCGGTCCAGTGGTTAGGACTCCACACTCCCACCTCAGGTGGCACAGGTTCGATCCCTGGTCAGGGAACTAAGATGCCACATGCCAAGCAGTGATGCAAAAAATGTAAAACAAAAGAAAAAACCAAAAGACCCCTCATATTTTGTCTCTAATCTTGTGAAACATAAAGGAGTCTTCTGGATTAACATTTAATCATGCTTATTAGTTTAGATTATACATAATCCTTAAAATTTTCATAGAGCTTTTGACACGGATTGAAACAGAGTGTTAACCAGTTTTTAACAAATTCACAAAAAGTTTTTTTTAAAAGAGATACTGGGTACTTAAAGAACAAAATTTGGAAGGCATGTTTTTCCTATAACAACAAAAACATTTTAATTTCATATCAAAAGGAGATTTCTCATAGTTTACCAGCCTCAAATCACTATATTTTGGCTTTTCTCAAAAAAACCATTTCACCAGATGTTTCTAGGTTCTTTTTTCTTAAAATAAATTTATTCATTGAATTTATTTATTTTTTTTGGCTGCATTGGGTCTTTGTTGCTGCATGCGGGCTTTCTCTAGTTGCGGCAAGCGAAGGCTATTCTTCGTTGTGGTGCGCGGACTTCTCATTGCCGTGGCTTCTCTTGCTGCGGAGCACGGGCTCTAGGCACACAGGCTTCCGTAGTTGCAGCAGGCGGGCTCAGTAGCTGTGGCTCGCGGGCTCTAGAGAGCAGGCTCAGTAGTTGTGGCATGTGGGCTTAGTTGCTCCGCATGTGGGGTCTTCTCGGACCAGGGCTTGAACCCGTGACCCCTGCATTGGCAGGCAGATTCTTAACCACTGTGCCACCAGGGAAGCCTGTTTCTAGGTTCTTATGTACACATTTGTGCCTTCATAGATAAGTTTACTGACTACATTTACTGGAAAATAGCCCTTCCAAAAAGGGAATGTAAATTTCATGCTGAAAAGTTTCATACATTTTTAAAGGAATTTCAGTACAGAATTCTTTAAATTATTGACTTAAGTGGCCAAGCTTTTTAAAATAAAGTTTCCAAATATCCTGTAACTAAAAGATTATTTTGATACGGAATTAGAAATTTTAGGCGAAGAATAGCAATGCCCCAAACTGCACATACATAAGAAGAAACTATTCAGCATTTCTGCATGACTATGCATGACCTACCTTGGTATGCATTGCTCCATAGAAGCATCTTAAGACTCAAAGGCTCTTGGCCCAGTGGCAGCCTCTGTGTACCATATTTTTCAGACCTTGGGAATGAGCAGGAATACTTACAGGCACGTCAGAGCATAGCATAGTAATAAGACATGTTCAATGAGAAAACACCAGAACTTTATGCATCTGGCATTTTCTCAACATGTTTTCCTGACAGAAGCTCAAATACAGTATTTTTCAGTTAAATCAGATACTTGGAAATCCCAAGTTTATTTATAAACTAAAATGTCAGTTTTCTAATAGGATTTATTGAAATGTCAAAATGTTTCTTCCCACAGTTAAATTATACCTTCCCTAAACTAGGAAGTAATACTCCTGGATGTGTTCATGAGGGCATATAGAAAATGAAGCAAAGCACAAAAGTCCATCACTTCTGATAATTATGTACATGAAAACACTTGTAAACTAGCTTGCTCTTAACTCAGACAAAAAATATACTCCTTAGCATTTCTCATATCATTGAGGCTTCTCACATAAAGGTTATGGTAATGAAATTCTGTAAGACAGAATTTTCAAAGAAGGTACTATGGCATAGACCAACTTCTAGAGGATGCTTAACAAAGGTGGGGGAGTGTAGTGTGAATGTAGTCGTGTCCCTTTCTTTCCAGATTGGACATCTGTCATGGTCACATTGTATCTTTATGCCATTCTTGTCACACGCCCTGAATTCCCCTGCTCTCAGAAATGATAAACCATACGTCTATGTGGTTGTAACCAATCCTAATGCTTGCTGTTTCATTCATTTGTTCAACAGATATATTTGAATCCTTTCAAAAAATACTAGGCCGGGCTTCCCTGGTGGCACAGTGGTTGAGAGTCCACCTGCCGATGCAGGTGACATGGGTTCATGCCCGGGTCCAGGAAGATCCCACATGCCGCGGAGCGGTTAGGCCCGTGAGCCATGGCCGCTAAGCCTGTGCGTCCGGAGCCTGTGCTCCACGGTGGGAGAGGCCACAAGAGTGAGAGGCCCGCGTACCTCAAAAAAAAAATAATACTAGGCTGAGTCACTTCCAGGACCTGCAAATTGTACTCCTTGTAGAAGATATTTATCCAGAACCTTTAAAAAGTACTATAAATAAGTAGATGTATCCATATTTTACACCCAGATACAAGGGGGAAAAAAATAGTTCTAGTAAACTTTCAGGAAACAGCTAATCATATTTCTTCCAACAGTCTCCAGTTAGGCTGACAAGATAAAGCACATGGCCCATCCCACTGTTTGAAAGTATTTCTTCATTAGTGATGATGGCATGAGCAATGGAGCATGTACAGTTAGATGCCAGTGCAATAATGAAAAACAATGAATCATCACTGGAACTTTGCAAAGAAGCATATTTTGCAATTAAACCTATTTTGTTGAAGAGGAAATATCAGGATAAAGTTGTTCTGCTTTAGAATATATGCAGAATAGTCTTCTGTGATATAAAATTACAAAACAGAATACATTACAAAGAAGGCTTCCATATAACAAATTATTATGTATTCACATACTAATAGCTCATTTATTTAGTCAGTAAATGCTTATTGGGTACTATCCTGTACAGGCATTGTTCAGTGGATACAATCACACTCTAATTCCTTCAAGGAGTTACAGTCTAGAAAAATGTAATGTGGCACAGTAGAGCTATGGGTAAAAATCACTGATATTAGGAAGAAAAGGAAATGAGCGTATCAGAGAAGAGAAAATAAAGGTAAAATGAAAGAAAAGACATAAATAATATCTTGTAATACAAACTTGAGGTCTCAAGGCTTAACTGAATTCCTGGGGCACTCAAATGACAGTAGGAAGAAAGAGAGAGAAAGATTGAGAGACAGAGGGAGAGAGATTCTTTCCCCTTACTATTCTCCTATCACTTTCTCAAATTTGTCTAATTCTCTACAGAGAACCTGACAAATTTAATCTATCCACATTTCCTTTAGACAGGCAATATGATTTCTAGCAGCATATTCAAATATAATAACAAATTCACCTACAAGGAAAACCATCAGTTTGTCATCAAGAGATTTTAGTTTTACATGAAAAGCATTTCAGTAAAATGAACTCGATAGCTCTCGGCCACCAAGAGAATAGTTTAATTCACTTAAGCTTAAAATCACGTATTATATACTTTTGCTCTAATTTTAAAACAGAAGTTTTCCTGTTTATTCATTCAGTCTATCAAAACACATCTTCCAAAGTTTAGAATATAGTCATCAAGCAGATAATTATCCATTAAGACCTAACAATGCACAAAGAAGCTGTGTTCAGACTACAAAATTAGCCTCATAAGGAATTTAAATCTAAAGCAGTTATCTATTTCTCACATCAAGTCATCTTATCTAGAATCTACCTTTCAGGAAACTATTAAGATTCTTCCACCTGAATTCTCTATGCCCAGCAAACCAACTTGGTAATTAAATCATTTATTTAGGGCATGTTCAGAGTCTAACAGAACTTTGACTTTGGTTACCTTTAAATGCTAGAGTTTATGTGCTTAGTTCTTTAAATTATGCTCTATCTCCATAAAGACTTTTTTTTAATAAATTTATTTATTGATGCGTTGGGTCTTCGTTGCTGCGCACGGGCTTTCTCTAGTTGCGGCAAGCAGGGTCTACTCTTCCTTGTGGTACGCAGGCTTCTCATTGCAGTGGCTTCTCTTGTTGCAGAGCACAGGCTCTAGGCGTGTGGGCTTCAGTAGTTGTGGCACATGGGTTCAGTAGTTGTGGCTCGTGGGCTCTAGAGCACAGACTCAGTAGTTGTGACACACGGGCTTAGTTGCTCTGCAGCATGTGGGATCTTCCCGGATCAGGGCTCAAACCCGTGTCCCCTGCATTGGCAGGCAGATTCTTAACCACTGCGTCATCAGGAAAGCCCTCCGTAAAGACTTCTAAAGCCATTTAAGAGCTCCTCAACAGCCAGGATACAGCTAAGCTAACTGACCATGAAATACCTATGACTACACTTCACAGACAATATTATTCCATTTCCAGATAGATGTCTTTGCCACAGTAAGAATGGGGCTGAGCAAAGTATCTGAGCTGCAAAAGATCTATTCGCTTGTTTATTGAGCCTGGAAGGAAAATTTTTCTAGTGGGGTGTCATCTTCAAATTCACCAGATGCAAATGCTCGGTTTCAGACACTTGGAATTTGAAATCTCTCCCTACAGCATCACTTTTTAACTAATAGTACATCAACCAGCAGAAAGAGCATCTGTGCAAAAGAGCAGCACTGGAGGTAATGCTTCAATCCTGCAACAGCTCCCTGCTGGAGAAGATGCTGGAGCTGTTGGAATCCAAGGAGGCCCAGTCAACGCCATCCTACTCCCCTCAGTTCTGAGCCATTGAAAGATAAGACAAGCGTACAAAGTAAATGGAAATCCAGAATACCATCCTTGTCACTAAGTGTGAGAACCAACTAGGCTCGAAAGCTCGCTGCCCTCCAAATCCAGCTCTAGGAACAGACTCCCCACAGGAAAGTTTCAGTCTGTAGAGCAAAACATTTACACAAGTCACTGTTTTCTCTCCTCCAGAGTAGAGGAAAGGGGAAAGAAACCCCAAATGCCTTTCATTTAAGACTATTGATAGCTTAGCTCCTGACAACTGGTAAATGTAGATCAATGCCGTTTCCTACCAGCCAGATAATTCAATCACCCATGACTAGTGTGGAGTAAAAGACCTGGCATGTTTAGGGGAAATTTCTCCTCTGAGAAACTGGAAGAGTGAAGTAGTATCTCATATCACAACTGACAAGAACCAATATACAGTGGATTTCTGTCCTGTAAGGTGGCTCCTTCCATTCTACAGAATCGCACAGGCTTTACTGAGGAAGCTTAGAAGATGAGGGTCTGAAAAGAGAGGACCTCAGTCTCCCATCCTACGACCATCCCACAGAGAAGTGACTGAGGACCAGGGTGCTTTGATGCACATGCAACACGTATTCACATTCCAGGGGAAGGACCCCCCCGCAACCCACCATGACTTCTCTCCTTAGAGGGAAAACACTAGATCTTTGGGGGGGGGGGGCAGCTATTTACAGGAGTTGTATGGGGAAAGCAAGCTGCCCACCACCTGGAGACCATGTTTTCAGGTACAGCTTCTAGTGACAAAGGAAAGGAGACCACCAGTCCCCTGGGATACTAATTTTTTTTTTTTTTGCATTACGCGGGCCTCTCCCATTGTGAAGCACAGGCTCCGGACGCGCAGGCTCAGCGGCCACGGCTCACGGGTCCAGCCACTCTGCGGCATGTGGGATCTGCCCGGACCAGGGCACGAACCCGCGTCTCCTGCATCGGCAGGCGGACTCTCAACCACTGTGCCACCAGAGAAGCCCTGGGATACTAAATTTCAGTGTAGCCCCTCCTGTTGGGTGATGGGGGAACCTGGCTCATTGTCCAGACTACCCAAAGTGAGCTCACAGCGTCATTGTTTAAGAATTCCACTTGTCGTACCACAACTTCCCTTATTAAGGAGTATGTAAAAGAGAGAAAGTTACCAAGTCCTCCTACTATAACTTCCAGATATTCTGAAATAGAGGTGAGCTCATATGAATGTTTAAAACATACTCAATGGAACAGCACTTAACAGGAATACTTATTCCTCTAACAACTACAGGAAGAAAAGATAATGCCTTCTTACCAATAGAAACTGATTTCCAAGTTTTTTTTAATACGGAGTTGTTCTACACACATGAAGAAACTTAATGGCAGTGAATTGGTAGATTCAACTCAGCTGTAACTGAATCAGTTGATGACTTACTGAGGGAAAACGAGATACTAGAATACTCAAAGGAGAAGAAAGCAAACTTAAAATGGGAGATCTTGACCCTCCTTTCATAACAACCTCTCCTTCAGTGGAAAGATAAAAAATTGGCACCTCTTCAAATAAAGCTCTAATATGTGGTCTAATAGAGATGTGTTTCAAAAAGCAATACCTATAATACTACGAGAGAAATTTCCCATTAGTGAATGGTGGATGGTCAATGACCAACAATGAATTCTCATTATTATACTATTAAAGTGTATTTCCACCAAGCAGTAATAATCTCTTCAATTAATTAATTCTGCAGTCATTTATCACAGTGTAACAGCTGCCAAAGCAGGCTAACAGTTTAGTAAAATGTAGTGCTTGTTCACCTTCACACAACAGTGAGCTGTTTAGACTGTTATATAATCATAGTAACGCCATTCATACATCCTTTCAGTTACATCCATTCAGTTGTGCAAACCAGAAACCACAGAGCTGGGTCGCCCAGAAGTGCCAGTTCCACAGAGAGAAATTCAAAGCAATTTCCAATGTCATTCTACCATCCTTGATTGATTTTCTGTTTTTATTTAACCCAATTTTTGACTTTTTCTTATTCATTGAACTTTCATTGCCATCCTTTTTCCTCCATTTTGTTTTATTTTCCCTCTTACTATTCATTATATCTGTCAAGGGTTCCAAAAGCACTGCTTGTTACATGATGAAATAACAAGAAAAAGCTGGTAGTGTCAAAGCCCCTTATTACAACAGAAAAGAAGGCCCATCTAGGAGAGAACAGGTGAAATCTGTTACAAAAGGGAGGTTATGTTGATACAGCCACTATGGAGAACAGTATGGAGGTTCCTTAAAAAACTAAAAATAGAATTACCATATGATCCAGCAATCCCACTACTGGGCATATACCCAGAGAAAACCATAATTCAAAAAGACACATGCACCCCAATGTTCACTGCAGCACTATTTACAACAGCCAGGTCATGAAAGCAACCTAAATGCCCATCGACAGACCAATGGATAAAGATGTGGTACATATATACAATGGAACTTTACTCAGCCATAAAAAGGAAAGAAATTGGGTCATTTGTAGAGACGTGGATGGGTCTAGAGACTGTCATACAGAGTGAAGTAAGTCAAAAAGAGAAAAACAAATATCATATATTAACGCATATATGTGGAACCTAGAAAATGGTACAGATGAACCGGTTTGCAGGGCAGAAATAAAGACACAGATGTAGAGAATAAACGTATGGACACCAAGCGGGGAAAGTGGGTGGGGGGGATGTATTGGGAGATCGGGATTGACATATATACACTAATATGAATAAAATGGATAATTAATAAGAACTGTATAACAAAATTTTTTTAAGTAAAAAGAAACCAGAGCTACCTTTCCCATAAAACACATTCATCAAATTGAGGCCATTTGCAAAAAAAAAAAAAAGGGAAGTTATGGAAAAGAAGCCTCAAAGGGGTAGAGGAAGAAACTGTGTACATGCTGCGTCAGACCCTTCACTTCTACTGGCAGAGCTGAAGACAGAAAGCAAAAATTACTAAGCCAGGAATGCATAAAAGGGTCCCAGTCCTGCTGCACATCAAACAAATATTGTATAAACATTTTTAGAGCAGCCTTCCCTTGCTCCAAACAAGCAAAAACCTAGGGCTCAAAAGTATTCTGTGGCTCTGCCTAGCTCTGCTCCAGGAACACTGGCCTGCTGTAGAGGACTTTTGGAAATTCTGGGAATATGGACAAAAATCCCAAAATGTGACCAATAATTACTTTCTTATGTCCTTGAAAAGTGGGGGCTAAATGTCTGAATTAATTTGACTTTAAAACATGAGTGGTGTGATAATCCTTAAAGAATTATGAGTAAAACTTATCCTCCTCATTTCAGATAGCTGTCAGTACTAAAGAAGTTGTTAAACGCTTCCTTGTGTGTTAAGAATTATAAAGCCAATCATCTCTGTCCTGAGATTTAACTCAATTAAGACTATTAAAAAATATCATGTGGTTTCTAACCATAAATGTATCAGGCATACCAAAGGATAAATAAAATTAGCAGCCTATACAAAGCCTATAGTATCAACAGTATTTTATAGCTCACAAGTGTTGATAGATTAATTGAACAATCTGAATTCAGCAGAGTCCAAACATAGGATGGTTTTGTCTTTAATAATCATTTGAATCTCCCTTTCTTACCTCTTAAAAAAATTTGAGCCGGAGTCTACAATTTTCCAAACCTGCCCAAATTTAAGACTTCAATTTCACATCCAATAAACATTCCCCTCTCCTAACCCAGGCTCTTTGTACTTCCCCTTCTTGCCTCCCATTTCTGGCTTTAGCTTTTCCTTTGTTGAAGCAGAAAGAAGAGTTTAAAGAAACGTGCCAAAAACATTCCTACCTGCCTTGCAGTTGTAGTCCTCTCGCAGCCAAAAACTTTCTCTGTGGTAGGTGTTGAACCGCTTCTTTTATTGAGGAGAACGCACGTGGATTCTATTGGGTGTCTCTTGGAGGATACCTCCCCACTGCATAGCCTTCTAATGTGAAACACCTGCACTGGCTCAGTGCTTCCAACCTTGCATCAAATACCATCACTGGTGATCAAGTACACGTGGTTCCTTCACAGTAGGTAGCCCCCTATGTAAAATTCTACCTCTTGGTGTCCTAAACGATGGATGCACGAGCTTCTCACCTGCTGCTCCCTCTCTACCTTGTAGTTGCTCTGAGTTTGCCCCACCACGGCTTACATAATTGTGGAGCAGATCTGCAAGCCTGCCATGGGAACAGACATCTAATCCATGACTGAGACACCAATGCCATCCTCTTCCAAGCACCCCCAATTCCTGTGAGGTATTCTCCTCAACCCCTTTTATCTTGGTTTGTGAATATCCTTGAAGCCCGTAACTTTTGTTGATATCTACTGGGAATGATAGTTGGAGTAGCAAGGCCAATTCAACTGTCTCTTTTCATGTGATGTGTTCTTTTTAAATTAAGGTTAATTGACATATGACAGTATGTTAATTTCTGGTGTACAGCATAATGAGTCAATATGTGTATTATTGCAAAATGATCACCACAATGTCTAATTAACATCTATCACCATATGTAGTTAAAAAATTTTTTTCCTGTGATGAGAACTTCTAAGATCTCTCTTAGCAACTTTCAAATATGCAATACAACATTATTAACTATAGTTGCCATGCTTTACATTACATCCCCATGACATTTATAACTAGAACTTTATACCTTTTGCCCCCTTCACCCATTTCATGCTATTTCATATTTGTTTTATTCTTTGTGCCTTTAAAAAATGTTTTTTAGGGGCTTCCCTGGTGGCACAGTGGTTAAGAATCCGCCTGCCAATGCAGGGGACTCGGGTTCGAGCCCTGGTACTGGAACATCCCATATGCCGCAGAGCAACTAAGCCCGTGCACCACAACTACTGAGCCTGCGCTCCAGAGCTCGTGAGCCACAACTACTGAGTCCGCGAGCCACAACTACTGAAGCCCACGTGCCTAGAGCCTGTGCTCTGCAACAAGAGAAGCCACTGCAATGAGAGTCCCATGCACCGCAACGAAGAGTAGCCCCCACTCGCCACAACTAGAGAAAACCCACACACAGCAACAAAGACCCAATGCAGCCAAAAATAAATAAAATAATTTTTTTTTAATTTGTTTTTTAAATGTTTTTTAGTCCATGCTATCTCTTACTAGGATACCAAAGGGAGATACTCAGGGCTTACTGATGGCTTTCTGCAGAACATGGAAACACTCGTTAGTTTTCTACAGTTTGGGGTTTTAGCAAAAATTCCAAAATAAGAAGAGTCTCATTCACCATCCTGTTACACATTGTTAACCAAAATTTGGGGAAGACGAGAATTTTTTCAGGCTGCACTAATCCCAGAATTACTATTTTCCCTTATATAACCAGGGATATTTATAAAACAATTTCATCACTGTATTGAAAAAGACATTTCTAGAGGCCCTTGGCAGTTAGGAGTCACTTCAGTGAAGACCCACACCTTCATCTTTTCCATCTTGTTCCATTCTTGGTAAAAGCAAATGGAAATGATTATGTGACGATAGAATCTCCCTCTTCTTTGGAAGGAAAACCAAGAAATCAAAATGATGAGCTCTTCTTTGAGAAGTCATTGTGATTGCTTTTTCTCTTTAGTCATTTTCTCTTGCATTCACTATATTTATCTCAAACCTTTACTCCATCTCTCATATTCAGTTTTAAGTTTTCCATTCCTTTCTGCTTCTAAGTTACTTATTGTATTTGTAATAGTGTTGTTTTGGTTCTCAATTTGTATTCTTATTTCAGCAATTCCTTTTTATCCCATTCTGGTCTTTAATCATCTTATCTTTGAGCCCTGGTTTTAATAAATTTATATTTTCAGTACACTTCTCTGCAGAGTGAATCAACAGGAACGTGCTTTCTGGATAATGTTTCCTTTTAGACTCCATTTTTTTCTGTGCTTTGTATACTAGTTTCCTTCTCTCTTTACCCCTTGGAATGTATGCATAGGTTTTTATATGTTTGTTTTTGGTTGTTTGCCATAGTTACCGTTCTTTTTGTTGTTTTTGTTGCTTGTTTTGTTTTAATAGTGCTTAATGTGGGAAGCTCTGTCCAGAACACATTTCCTCTGACATTGCGTGTATTGAAATTTCCTGATTTTCCTTCAACCATATCTGGGACTGTGTGTCTTGCAGGCTCTATCCACTTCTCTACTGCCTAAAATCATGGGGCTAAAGGAGGGGTTGTCTTCACCAGAACAAAGTGCAGTCCTTGCTGGGAGACCCGAGGCTCTGATCAGTCTGATATCTAGTACTAGGGCTCACTCCACTCACCCATGGGTTTCCCACTCCTCAGGCTTGGTTTTGTTACCCCAACTCAGCACAGCTCTCTAAAATGGAAAGAACTACAGCTGTCCCTGCCTCTCCAGAGATACTATAATGCCAGGTAGGGGCTTCTTCCATCAAGGATTTTTTCTTCACTTCCCCCAGGGAAGATCTTGAGTGTAACTATTTGAGATACACCATCCCTAATACAGAATTTCTTTCCTGGTGCCCAAATTCTGGCCCTTCTCCTCTGCCCACAGTTGCAGACTCATGACCTCCACTACAAGTCATTCTCACCCCAAATTCGAGCACCAGTTCTACCAGCAGAATGGAGAAAGAAAAAGGATTCAAAAATACATTAAGAACTTGTAGTGTACCAGGTGCTTTGTATAGTAGTTAACTTAATTTTCACAACGCTCTTATTTGTTTTAGGTTGAGAAAACCAGAAAATTTAAGGAAGTTTAATAACTTTCCAGAAAAAGAAAGAGAAGTAGAATTTTATCCTAGGTCTGATCAACCTCAAAGCTGTGTTCTCTCTGCTACACCCAATGGTGTGATGTTAAATGTTTAACAACCAGTGGAGGGGTGTGGGGAGAGAGTTGGTTTATCACATTTGCAATTCCATGATGTAATACTCCACCATGATCAATTCAGGCTAACTGTAATACAGACAAGGCTGGCTGTAACATCACAGTTGGCCTACCATATTTGTGATTCCATCTGTGGTTGGTTGAACCCACTGATACTACGCCACTTTATATAAAGAACTGGTGCATCTGTGGATTTTGGTATTCAGGGGAATCCTGGAACCAATCCCCTGCAGATACTGCGGGACAACTGTATTAACATTTACCTATTTTTACCAATGAAATAATGTTGATATTATTTCAACAATATTAACAGACAGTTAATATTATACATTAGCCTGACAGATTGTCATTGTGTAAAGTAAACCAAAATACTAAGAAAATCCAGTTTGAGATGTGAAAACTTATACAACAGCTTTTTAAGAAATATTAATCATAAAGGACTTAATGGTAAAGATTGTTCAGAGTGATTCAGGGTCTTGAAGCTCTGTAAGTGTTTCTGACATTACCAAATAGATTAAACTGATGTTACAAACATTCAGCTATGAGGGCAATCCCCATTAAGAGGGTTTCTTAAGAAAAATTACTTAACTAATTTCTCCCATCCCAGGCACCAGAATTTTGACTGTAATATTCTAACGGGGTCTACCCAAATCATTCACAAATAAATAACAACGCTTAGAGGGTTCATTTACCAAGGGACTATGAAAGTGACAAACATGCTTGCTTGCAAACAATTGAATACAATCTCTAAAACAGAAGCGAATTCATAATACAATGGCTTTAACTAAGTTATAAATACATACATAAGCATAGCTGATTCTCCATAGTGGAGGTCTAATATCAAGTTCTGAATGCTCTAAGGAATTAAGAATCTTAGCCAGTGAGACCCATCCTAGAAGGCCTAGATCCCTCTCCTGCCTTACATTTGTCATGATATCCCATAATGGTGACACATTAGGCATCCTCTGATGGCATCCAGCTCGATATTACTCTGTAATCACTTTACAACCATTTTCACTGCACTCCATGAAGTTGTCATCACCCATCAATTACCTGCTGCTGGCTCAGGAAGTCAATGACAAGAGATGGGAGCTCCCCCATCTCTAATAATATTTATTTCCATAAAACTTCAGTAGAGCAACAGAAGTGTAATTTCCCATAGAGGTCCCAATTGGAGATTTGACTTGTTATGTGGTTATTTAGATATGAATTATTAACCTTGCTACTTTTGCCTGACCCCTTGCTGCTGTCACTGTTGCTGTTGCTGTTCCTCCTTCCTTCTCTCCCTTTTGGTCATTTTACTGGCATCATTTGCACTTTCCCCAACAGGTAAGGAGGAGAAAATACATGTGGTAAAACCCAAACAAATATATTCATCAAAATTTAAGGTAGACAGGGGCTTCCCTGGTGGCGCAGTGGTTGAGAGTCCGCCTGCCGATTCAGGGGACATGGGTTCGTGCCTCCGTCCGGGAGGATCCCA
Organism: Neophocaena asiaeorientalis asiaeorientalis; assembly: GCF_003031525.2. NCBI lineage: Eukaryota > Metazoa > Chordata > Mammalia > Artiodactyla > Phocoenidae > Neophocaena > Neophocaena asiaeorientalis. Next base: position 3,997,428 of record NW_020175017.1, read on the forward strand.
TATGCCGCAGAGTGGCTGGACTCGTGAGCCATGGCCACTGATCCTGCGTGTCCAGAGCCTGTGCTCTGCAGCGGGAGAGGCCACAACAGTGAGAGGGCCGCGTACCGTAAAAAAAAATAAAATAAAAATAATAAGGTAAACATTTCTACTGAAGAGAAAAATTAACATATAACTGGATAATATAAAACTTGTTATTGGGCTTCCCTGGTGGGACCATGGTTAAGAATCTGCCTGCCAATGCAGGGGACTCGGGTTTGAGCCCTGGTACTGGAAGATACCAAATGCCACAGAGCAACTAAGCCTGTGCACCACAACTACTGAGCCTGTGCTCTAGAGCCCATGTGCCACAACTACTGAGCCCACGTGCCACAACTACTGAAGCCCGTGCACCTAGAGCCTGTGCTCTGCAACAAGAGAAGCCACTGCAATGAGAAGCCCATGCACCGCAACAAAGTGTAGTCCCCACTCACCACAACTACAGAAAGCCCGCTGACAACGAAAACCCAATGCACCCAAAAATAAAATAAATAAAAAATATATGTATTTTAAAAATTTGTCATTGAATTAATATTTTTAATTTTCTAAACCTGAGTAAAAAGACTTGGGTTTCCCTGGTGGCGCAGTGGTTGAGAGTCCGCCTGCCGATTCAGGGGATGCGGGTTCGTGCCCCAGTCTGGGAGGATCCCATGTGCCGCGGAGCGGATGGGCCCGTGACCCGTGGCCACTGAGCCTGCACGTCCGGAGCCTGTGCTCTGCAACGGGAGAGGCCACAGCAGTGAGAGGCCCGCATACCACAAAAAAAAAAAAAAAAAAAGACTTAAACCTAAGTCCCTCCCTTGTAAACCTAAGTAAAAAGAACTACACATATTACGTTTTTGGGACTTCCCTGGTGGTCAGGTGTTTAAGACTTCACCTTCCAATGCAGGGGGTGCAAGTTCAATCTCTGGTCAGGGAGCTAAGATTCCACATGTCTTGCGGCCAAAAAACCAAAACATAAAACAGAAGCAATACTGTAACAAATTCAATAAAGACCTTAAAAATGGTCCACATCAAAACAAAAATTACATTTTTATGTGAAATGAATTTTCCAATTGTAAATCTGCTAAATAAAAAGTAATTTAAGCAGCAATACTGTAAAGCTGTTACCACAAAAAAAAATTTGTCATAACCAATGATTCTAATTCTCTTAAAAATGAGCACCACGACAATAAGTATAATGATCTCATTTGACTATATTATAAATATGATATGTAATTTTTGAATAGCCAGACTTTCAGATTCCTATAACTTCCCAGAGGGATTACTACAAGAGAAGTAAAGTCAGGATAGGATCAACTAGTCTGGCATTTATTATCTCTTGAATAACAAAATGTCTTAAGAGAACCACAGAAAATACCTAAGAGAAATTACCACAGGGCACATCTCCTTCCTCTCTTTTTCACTCCTAGCTGTTTAAAATGCAAACCAACTCGCCAGGGTCCTGACTTATTCTCTCCAATTTCTGAATGTCAAACACAGACAGCAATTGTTGGCTGTCAGGGTATGAAGTCTGTGGAAGCAGAGAAACTGGACATCTGGCATTTCAACATTCTGGAGCAAGTGATATAATTATTTAATTAGGGTAAGAGAAAAGCATCTACACAAAGATCCAGGCATCCACTCTGTCATCAAAAATGTCTCTAAAATAGCAAACACATATTAAGGGACTGAGAAAAGGAATAATATTGTATAAACTAGATTAACATTTCAATGATAAAAGGAAATCTAAAGTAACAAAAATAGGATTTAATTATCATAAGTAAATCCATAAAATTGCTGTTTGCTGAAGAATACTTTTTATACATTTATGAAGTTACTGAAAGTTTACATTTTCTATTGCTCAAAACTAAAAAAGTTATCTCAGTTTCGAGAGAAGATGGCGGAGGAGTAAGAAGCGGAGATCACCTTCCTCCCCACAGATACATCAGAAATACATCTACACGTGGAACTGCTCTTATAGAACACACACTGAAAGCTGGCAGAAGACCTCAGACCTCCCAAAAGACAAGAAACTCCCCACGTACCTGGGTAGGGCAAAAGAAAAAAGAAAAAAAAAAGAGACAAAAGAATAGGGATGGGACCTGCTCCTCTGGGAGGGAGCCGTGAAGGAGGAAAGGTTTCCACACACTAGGAAGCCCCTTCGGGGGCTGAAACTGTGGGTGGCAGAGGGGGAAGCTTCGGAGCCACGGAGGAGAGCACAGCAAGAGGGTTGCAGGGGGCAAAGCGGAGAGATTCCCGCACAGAGGCTCGGTGCCGACCAGCACTCACCAGCCCGAGAGGCGTTTCTGTTCATGCACCGGAACGGGCGGGGCTGGGAGCTGAGGTTAGGGCTTCAGTTGGATCCCAGGGAGACGACTGGGGTTGGCAGCGTGAACACAGCCTGAAGGGGTTAGTGCACCACGGCTAGCCGGGACGGAGTCCGGGAGAAGTCTGGAGCTGCTGAAGAGGCAAGAGAATTTTTCTTCCTTCTTTGTTTCCTGGTGCATGAGAGGGGATTAAGCGCGCCACTTAAAGGAGCTCCAGAGACGGGCGCGAGCCACGGCTATCAGCGTGGACCCCAGAGACGGGCATGAGACGCTAAGACCGCTGCTACCGCCACCAAGAAGCCTGTGGGTGAGCACAGGTCACTATCCACACCTCCCCTCCCAGGAGCCTGTGCAGCCTGCAACTGCCAGGGTCCCGAGATCCAGGGACAACTTCCCCAGGAGAACGCACAGCGCGCCTCAGGCTGCTGCAACGTCATGCTGGCCTCTGCTGCCACAGGCTCGCCCCGCATCCGTACCCCTCCCTTCCCCCAGCCTGAGTGAGCCAGAGCCCCCGAATCAGCTGCTCCTTTAACCCCGTCCTGTCTGAGCGAAGAACAGACGCCCTCAGGCGACCTACACGCAGAGGCGGGGCCAAATCCAAAGCTGAACCCCGGGAGCTGTGCGAACAAAGAAGAGAAAAAGAAATCTCTCCTAGCAGCCTCAGAAGCAGGGGATTAAAGCTACACGATCAACTTGACGTACCCTGCATCTGTGGGACACATGAATAGACAACGAATCATCCCAAATTGAGGAGGTGGACTTTGGGAGCAAGATATATTATTTTTGCCCCTTTTCCTCTTTTTGTGAGTGTGTATGTGTATGCTTCTGTGTGAGATTTTGTCTGTATAGCTTTGCTTTCACCATTTGTCCTAGGGTTCTGACAGTCCATTTTTTTTTTCTTTTTACTTTTAAAAATTTATTTTTCTTAATAATTATTTTTTATTTTAATAACTTTGTTTTTATCTTACTTTATTTTATTTTACTCTCTCTTTCTTTCTAATTTTTCTCCTTTTTACTCTGAGCCGTGTGGATGAAAGGCTCTTGGTGCTGCAGCCAGGAGTCAGCGCTGTGCCTCTGAGGTGGGAGAGTCAACTTCAGGACACTGGTCCACAAGAGACCTCCCAGCTCCACATAATATAAAACGGCGAAAATCTCCCAGGGATCTCCATCTCAACGCCAAGAGCCAGCTTCACTCTACGACCAGCAAGCTACAGTGCTGGACAACCTATGCCAAACAACTAGCAAGACAGGAACACAGCCCCATCCATTAGCTGAGAGGCTGCCTAAAGTCATAATAAGGCTACAGACACCCCAAAACACACCACCAGACGTGGACCTCCCCACCAGAAAGACAAGATACAGCCTCATGCACCAGGACACAGGCACTATTACCCTCCACCAGGAGACCTACACAACCCACTGAACCAACCTTAGCCTCTAGGGACAGACACCAAAAACAACAGGAACTACGAACCTGCAGCCTGCAAAAAGGAGACCCCAAACACAGTAAGATAAGCAAAATGAAAAGACAGCAGATGAAGGAGCAAGGTAAAAACCCACCAGACCTAACAAATGAAGAGGAAATAGGCAGTCTATCTGAAAAAGAATTCAGAATAATGATAGTAAAGATGATCCAAAATCTTGGAAATAGAATACACAAAATGCAAGAAACATTTAACAAGGACGTAGAAGAACTAAAGATGAAACAAACAATGATGAACAACACAATAAGTGAAATGAAAAATACTCTAGATGGGATCAATAGCAGAATAACTGAGGCAGAAGAACAGATAAGTGACCTGGAAGATAAAATAGTGGAAATAACTACTGCAGAGCAGAATAAAGAAAAAGAATGAAAAGAACTGAGGACAGCCTCAGAGACCTCTGGGACAACATTAAACACACCAACATTCGAATTATAGGGGCCCCAGAAGAAGAAGAGAAAAAGAAAGGGACTGAGAAAATATTTGAAGAGATTATAGTTGAAAACTTCCCTAATATGGGAAAGGAAATAGTTAATCAAGGCCAGGAAGCACAGAGAGTCCCATACAGGATAAATCCAAGGAGAAACATGCCGAGACACATATTAAACTATCAAAACTTAAACACATAGAAAACATATTAAAAGCAGCAAGGGGAAAACAACAAATAACACACAAGGGAATTCCCGTAAGGTTAACAGCTGATCTTTCAGCAGAAACTCTACAAGCCAGAAGGGACTGGCAGGACATATTTAAAGTGATGAAGGAGAAAAACCTACAACTAAGATTACTCTACACAGCAAGGATCTCATTAAGATTTGATGGAGAAATTAAAACCTTTACAGACAAGTAAAAGCTGAGAGAGTTCAGCACCACCAAACCAGCTTTAAAACAAATGCTAAAGGAACTTCTCTAGGCAAGGAATACAAGAGAAGGAAAAGACCTACAATAACAAATCCAAAACAAGTAAATGGGAATTGGAACATACATATCAATAATTACCTTAAATGTAAATGGATTAAATGCTCCCACCAAAAGACACAGACTGGGTGAATGGATACAAAAACAAGACCCATATATATGCTGTCTACAAGAGACCCACTTCAGACCTAGGGACACATACAGATGGAAAGTGAGGGCATGGGAAAAGATATTCCATGCAAATGAAAATCAGAAGAAAGCTGGAGTAGCAATTCTCATATCAGACAAAATAGACTTAAAGACTATTACAAGAGACAAAGGAGGGCAATACATAATGATCAAGGGATCGATCCAAGAAGAAGATATAACAATTGTAAATATTTATGCACCCAGGGCTTCCCTGGTGGCGCAGTGGTTGAGAGTCTGCCTGCCGACGCAGGAGACACTGGTTCGTGCTCCAATCCGGGAAGATCCTACATGCCACGGAGCAGCTCGGCCCGTGATTCATGGCCGCTGAGCCTGCGCGTCCAGAGCCTGTGCTCCGCAACGGGAGAGGCCACAACAGTGAGAGGCCCGCATACCACACACACACACACACAAATATATATATATATATTTATGCACCCAACATAGGATCACCTCAACACATAAGGCAAATACTAACAGCCATAAAAGGGGAAATTGACAGTAACACAATCATAGGAGGGGACTTTAACACCCCACTTTCACAAATGGACAGATCATCCAAAATGAAAATAAATAAGGAAACACAAGCTTTAAATGATACATTAAACAAGATGGACTTAATTGATATTTATAGGACATTCCATCCAAACACAACAGAATACATATTTTTCTCAAGTGCTCACGGAAAATTCTCCAGGATAGATCATATCTTGGGTCACAAATCAAGCCTTGGTAAATTTAAGAAAACTGGAATCACATCAAGTATCTTTTCCGACCACAACGCTATGAGAATACATATCAATTACAGGAAAAGATCTGTAAAAAATACAAACACATGGAAGCTAAACAATACACTACTTAATAACGAAGTGGCCACTGAAGAAATCAAAGAGGAAATCAAAAACTACCTAAAAACAAATGACAATGGAGACACGATGACCCAAAACCTATGGGATGCAGCAAAAGCAGTTCAAAGAGGGAATTTTATAGCAATTCAATCCTATATTAAGAAACAGGAAACATTTCAAATAAACAATCTAACCTTGCACCTAAAGCAATTAGAGAAAGAAGAACAAAAAAAATCCCAAATCTGGCAGAGGGAAAGAAATCATAAAGATCAGATCAGAAATAAATAAAAAGGAATCTCATTCTACAAGGTCACCATCACCCTGATAACAAAACCAAAGATGTCACAAAGAAAGGAAACTCAAGCCAGTATCACTGATGAACATAGATGCAAAAATCCTCAACAAAATACTAGCAAACAGAATCCAACAGCACATTAAACGGATCATACACCATGATCA